>NW_018020702.1:461967-499637 GCF_002006095.1 Pseudomyrmex gracilis
TAATGATAGACAAAAATAATATTTTGGTCTTTAGTGGGTAGGCACAACAGTGCACAATCTTGGATAGTTTACACATTTTTGATTGAAAAGTCACGAATACAGAAGAGACTATACATTATAGAAAAATTTACTATCGATGTTTTTAATAATCGATGCATCGTAATTTAATTCTCCAATTTTTCAATTATTCAAAAGTTTCCCGTAAATAATTTTTTCACCAGTCTTTTCGAGAGAAGTAGTTTATATTATCATCACATTTTGTTTTTTTTCTATAAATAAAACACATCAATTGTGATATGTAACGTGGTAGAACACCTATCAAAGTCAACTGAGTACTGCGTGTAACGTCGAGAGGATTACATTTTTCTCGCGCGAAACCGCAGAACTCAGCCACTTAGAGATTGTGCACCATCAGTGCCCTTAAACCGCACACACACACACACACACACACAGACACATCCCTACAACCACATCACACACTTCTGTGACCAAAACCCGAATGATAATCCGCAGGGCGAGTCGAACGAAACGAGGATAGCCGTGGCGAACCAACGTGCGCACGCTCAGCTCAAGTAAAATTCGTCTTCTCTCTGTATCCGCCTCCTCCGAGTCCCAAGTTGCATATCACAGAGAGATGTGAGATCTCGAACGAGAAGGAAATTATATGTACTCAGTTTTTATGCGAATTATTACATATAGAGAAGTCTGACACAGGACATACACACAAACACACATACATATACACACACACTTTAATAATAAACTCGGAGCTGGGATTATTCGGCGCGCGCGCGCGAGTTAAAAANATTAAAAACAAAAATGCATGTTAAAACTCAATAAGGGTTTTAACAAATTCTTCGTGCTCTTGGCGAATTATAAAATTACACACTGAATTATAAAATTAAATTCCTTTGTTGCTACGTTATCGAATAAGTTAATACATAATGTCACATGTGTGTTCGATGTGTGAAAAATGAAAATTTATTAATTACATATTTTCGAGAATTTTATCAAAATATGAAATGTGACAATATTATATTCAAATATAAAGTTTAATTATCTATATATAGAATTGTTAGAGAGAATGTACATATATATCTGGTTATTCAAATATTCCCAGCTTCGCGTGTGTAATTCTCCCTCTTTCCTCCCCCCACCCTTGTTCCCTCTTCTTCTGTGTGTCTTCTCGTTGTCGCTCGGACACCAATATATCTANCGTGTTGTCTCCAACCCGATCTGCAAGCGGCCTATTGCAACAACGAAACTTATAACCACCACCATCAATATAACCGTACCACTTCTGCTACCACTATCAAAGCTTTTCCGATATATTATATATACGACGATATATATATATATATACAATATAA
Source organism: Pseudomyrmex gracilis (assembly GCF_002006095.1). Classification (NCBI taxonomy): domain Eukaryota; kingdom Metazoa; phylum Arthropoda; class Insecta; order Hymenoptera; family Formicidae; genus Pseudomyrmex; species Pseudomyrmex gracilis. Next base: position 463,338 of record NW_018020702.1, read on the forward strand.
ACGACCGCTCGATAATCGCGGTATACCGGTGCTTTCGGAATTTATCAGAGAAAAAGCTGAGAGAAGTTAGAAGAAGTTAGATTAAAATTAAATTGTGTTGAAAAACAATTAAATAGATATTTAGTTTAGAACTGTTCTTCTTGTAGAACTTGATTCGCGCAAGAAGTTCTTTTATCGTTAATTCGAAGTTATCGGCACTTGTCGCTGTATAAGAGGAGCAAAGTTCCTCCGGAGAATCTGTCATTAAGAAGAACTAAAACGATTGTGTGCGCTGTAAAAAGCTTCAACGTTTTCGACGCGAGCGCAACGTTGAAGTATCAATCAGCGACGCTCAATCTTTTAATGACAGATTGATGAAATGTTTTTTTTCTTTTTTTTTTTTGTTTTGTTTGTTTTATTGCGAAAAGAGAAAGCATAACGTGTGTCGGGATTATGAGCGGTAAATGCATCGCACTGAGATCTGTCGTCACTCTATCGTGTACACACGTTGTTACAAGACCCATCATATTTCTCGCTGCGATTGTGTCACGCCGTCGCCGACGACGACGATGACGACGACGACGACGAAAGTGCTTCTCTCTCGTTGATCCTTTGAACTTTGTGTTGGATTTATAATACACGCGCACAAAAAGATGTAATGTTCATAATTAAAACTGCAAATCAATTTTTTGAATTTTGTGTTACTTCAATATAGTTAATAAATATAAATTATAAAATTTTTCTTCACTTGTACAAATATAAACACAGAGTATTTGAGCAAAAGCAAGCCAATATAATATAAATATACATATTGTTTAAACATTAATTAAATATAATTATATTTAAACATATAATTATATTTAAATTTATTTAATACGTAAGCTCGTTAAAAATCTCAAAGCGATAATAAGATATAAATAAACAAAGATAAAATGGTTTCTAAAGATCACGCGCGTTGCGTGACACATGAAATTTTGAAAATAATTGAGACGTTTTGCCGGTTTATTGAAATGAAAGCGAGTTCCCATAACGATAATGTAATAATCAGACATATGTCATGAGCGTCACGAAACCACCTGGACGAGATAACTGCATTTCTCATGGCAAGCAAGACGATGACACAGGATGATTGTGTTCTATTATTTCAAGCAATTAAACGCGTATATATTAGAGATCTCGCACAATTTGCTAAGTCATTTTGGACATTCGCCCCAAAGTGTGCGCTACGCTATGTGGAAAATAAAAATTCCCGTCAAGCATTTTATCAAAAACACAACAATAGTTTTGACGCGTGAGGTTTTCTACGCGAACGATTCGTAAAGATGATATTGTTCGCTTCTCTCCTTGGCAAGAATATATTGACGCGCGTCGTATACACAAAGAATTTTCTAATTATCTGACATGGGGGACGCGCGAGATCTTCTCGTCTTCAGATGCAAATCCGTGTCCCACTTAAGCTAGAACGTCACAGAATATTTTGCATAATCCGAAATTTAACAATAACAAGACAACTTTCACAGCTGCTGCCTCTGGTATCCTTCACTTTTCAGAACATTGACCTAGTCTTGAAAGACTCGAAGGCAAGGGGTCGACGTGGTTGCTCGTCGAAAAAAAAAAAAAAAAAGAACGAACTGGATGCTTTATCGATCATATTTTTAGCTAACGGGAGCAACGTGCTGCATTTGCATTTTGTCACGTTTCGTTAATTGCAGCAAATCGCTCGCTATAACAAACAGCTTTTTATGTAAAATCCATCAATACATGTTGCTGCAAAACTCGCGCGTCTAAAATTTCTCAACATTTATATATTTAAGTGCTTTATATTGCTGTTAATCGAAACATCAAAAAAAAAAAAAAATAAAACAGAACTCGCTAAACTACGCCACGTGTGCACAATCGTAGAGCATCTGCTCGCATTTCCCTCCGCAAATTCAAGAATCCCACGACCCATTGCACAAATGTCTCCTCTACGTACGACGTACTCGAAAAAAAGAATCATTATACCTCGCTGGTTCCTTACGTCACTCGGCACATGTTCGTGACGTCACACAGCGGGCACACGTCATATGGCGTGACGTCGAAAGGGAACCCGAAATCTTAAACGGGGCATCTGCAGGGGGTGCCGGGATTAAGGGAAGGCAAGGTGAAGAGACGAGACCAAGATCGCACAGAGAAAGAGAGAGAGAGAGAGAGAGAGAGAGAGAGAGAGAGAAAGAGAGACCAGACGAAAAGGGGAGTAAAAGATCGTGCGCAAAAAGAATAACGCGGATTGCACGCGGCGCATAACAAGAGAGGAAAGAGGAGGGGACACGTGGGAAAACGGCACGCGTCCCTTTTTTAAGCCCGGTGTCTTTTACAGCTGGAATTTTTCGGACATGTATCAAGAAGCCCTCGATTTTCAAGGTGAAATTCCATCGTGTGACTTCGCGTGTCTATGAAGGCGAACCCCTCGATCGGACACGAGCGTTGGATCAAAAGCGATCGATTGTACCTACGTTCGTCGTCTATTGCACGACGTGTCGATATTATTACACGTTACGAAGTTGCGAAATACGCGCGTTCAATTTTGTTTTTAATCGCGCACATATATGTTTATTTTTTAACTTTACTTTTCAAAGCCTCTTTTCCATGATCCAACGTACTTTCGTTTTACAAACGATTCTTGGCAAAATTTGTTATATCTAATTATCGAATAACGAGGTTGAGGAAACGGACGTACAAATGTCCGAATATGATAATGATATATATTATCACGAGAGATTGTGAAGTCTTCACGCCACGGTTCGAACGTACTGCAACAGGTGCACAGCACTGCGCGGGAGATTCTTAATAAGATTCTCCGCGAATCCCACGTAAGAATCTCAACGTTCACGCCATATGACGCGCGTGTATAATGAGATACCCCAAGACGTCTCGGTCCGATGACCGACGCAAGAAGCGCGACGTCGCAGCTGCACCAAAGAAAATCGATATAAGAACTTCAGTAGGTCGCGCAATGGGCAGGTGACGTTGGTCGCGTGCCAGGCCCTTCCCCTTCTGCAGCCGAGCAAGAAAAGCATTTTGCGCAACGTATTGTCCTTGCTCCCTTCTTTGCTCACCGGCTTGTGGTCCCTTTAACAGAGAGCTCCCTCTAAGAAGGGTGGGTCCCTACAAAATTGTGCGAAGGGAATATATTCTTCGTCTTGCACATACGCGAGCAAGTAATCTACTCTCTCGGCGAGGAAAAAATATAATTCCACAGTAAAATTTTAATAGACCCTTTAAACACAGTACAAAGATGTCTCATTTTTTTCGTTAACCATATTAACGATATTGACGGCCGATATGACAATAAACCTTGTTTAATTTTTTTAAATATATAATGAAAAAGCTTTATACTTTCATATTCACTTAATTTTTTTACATTTGTCGGTTAAAGTCAAAAAAGTTTTAAATCAAAAATATTTTAAATAATTTACTGTTCGTGATGTTAACAAATGCAGCGGATTGTTATCACACTGACGCGTTAGTAGCGCGCGTAGAAAAATATCTTTGCACACGCATCAGCTGCTATTCTAAAATCAATAAAACCCAGGTGGTAGAAGTGATGTTCGGCGCGTGCCAACGTGTCTGGCAATAAGAGAATCGAAAAATCTTATAAGGAGGGGTCTCTCTCTCTCGCAATCCGTGCAAGACCGTCGCATTGTTTGCACCCCAGCTTTCGAAAGAGCATAAGTTCGTTCAGGCAGCAGATGCGGCGAACTCACCATCGATGTTTGCACTCTTCACTTCTTCGTCCTCCACTGAAAAAAGACCACGTCACAAAATTGTTGCCTCAGCATGCACAACCAAGTTAGAGAGAGAGAGAGAGAGAGAGAGAGAGAGCACGGAGTAAAAATATTTCTCAAAAAATATATGATTAGAAGTATTTTTGAGAAAATGTTATAGAATTCTTACATATGTGATAAAATAAAATATTCGAAGAATGCAAACTTTTGTGAGGTGACTATGGAGAACATAGTCGTTCTAAGTGATTCGAGTCAATAATTATTTCCTGGGTATGTCTCTCTCTCTCTCGTCGAGATAAATTATCATATAAATTGCAAGAGAGAGGGTGCCTAATGAAATCGTTTCAATCAACTTTGCAATTTAACAATTTCAAAATGATTGATCATTCATCTCAATACTATTGTATTCGATTATTTCTACGTAACACACATTTGTTTTGTGTGACTCGATATCTAGCCGTTTGATTCAATTGGATGCCGTATTATATAATATTGGGATCGCGACGTGAAAAACCGGAATCCGATAATCAAAAAAATTTTCCACACGATGACCATCTGCATTTTCTTCGAGCGTTTTCTATTTACGTATGCAGAAGCCATAACACGTAGCCATTGGCGACTTACGAATTTCTCACAGCAATGTGACCCATGATCTGTAATTTCGACGAGCCGGTTTAGTTGCACGAACTATAACTCGTTCGAACTGACAAATTTTACCGGCAGTCGTAGAGCAGTCAATAGCGTTCGCAGACAAATTTGCATAGAGCTGTATCCGGAAGATTAGCAAAAAAAAAAAAAAAAAGAACGAAGTACATGCTCATGTACGATACCACCGCGTTGCGGTGAAAAATGATTACTGTCGCATTACTGATGAATCATTAGATCCGGAAAATCGACGCGCTGAAATTACGGGCGAAGGATCAACTAACAGCATTTGGACCTGTCCCGACATCTGAAAGCGCAGGGCCTGCGGGGGGGACCCATCGCGGCGAAGAGGGCCCTTGACGGTGGTGGCCGATATCGAGAACGCGGCCGAGCGTTGCCGAAGAGGTTGCCGAAGAAGCCCGAGGATGATGGTGGGAACGCGTGGCGCGGTGTGTTCTCACCAGCTCTCACGGAGCGCCTAGGCTGCGACGAGCGCGCAAGGTTGCTGCTGCTGTTGCCGCTGCCGCCGGTGCCGCCGGGTCCCGCTGCAGCCCGAAACGTTGCCGCGCCGCTGCATGCAACCTGCCGCGCCGCGCGACCTCACCGGAATCACAGGCGACGACAACCGTGTTCCATGACGGGTGCCGACCGAAACTGGACCCCACATGACCTGAGAGCGGCCCGTCCCTCCTCCTCTCCCCATTGTTTCGTTCGCGTAATAGCGCGCCCGGAACTCTCGAGTGTACTCGAGATTCGCGATGCGAGTCGCACAATGCGAATCGCGGGGCAAGGTCCTCCACGTGTTCGAATTTCCTTTGCGAAAATTCTAGGACTTTATTAAAGCCGATTCTTTAAACCGCGTCATACAAACTGCTTTCTTTTTACAAAGTGATGTTCATTAATGAATTTATGTTCAGAAAATAAACGATTATGTCACTGCGAGCATAATTGTTATGCATGAGAAAAGGAGTTGAGTCTTCTATTTTTCTTGTTAACGCACCGTGAAATGAATTGCCAGCAAATTGGTTGAGTTTCCAAAAATACTATCTATAAATCGAATGATTAAAACAACATGTGATCTATAAACGTACAGTCGTACGATGTGTAAAGACACTAAAGAGAACAATATGAAAACAATCTCTATGCGAGGAGATTATCGTACCCTCGACCGAAAAAACATCCGAAATTTTGTGATCCCGTGCGGCGGAAGGTTCTTTCGGTTTAAGATCAAACAGATCGTGTTTCTCAAAGATCAGTCCCGCGGAAACATTTTTTAACTGAATAATGAACAATATGTTACACAATAAATAGATTATTTTATTCACAATTAAATCTGCAATTACATATCAAGAGAATTGAATAATTATTGCGCGACGAGAATCATCCATTCATTGTATCCTTAAGTTTTACTATTGAGAAAAAAATTAGCATGTAATTTTGCACACGCGGAGAGATGGCCCATTGTAAGGAAAGGACTCTCCGGACAGCACGATATATAAAACATTCCCACAGGATTCCCGAGCGCGACGCGCCGGATCCTCCCACGATTCTTAAAGAGGAACAGTTATGGCGTGTCAAGCAAGGACACGAAATTTCAGCTTTTCTATGCAAATACATACCTGCGCGGACCGACTTAACACCGTTTTCTTTCTCCCTTCCTAATAAAACATCGAATCCCCGAGGTCGCGGGTTCCTCGTGTGTCGGCCACGCGCATCGCCATAGCGGTCAGATCCCCCATAATGGATGCACGAGGCACAAGCTCGTTTCCTTTTCTTTCCGCATATTTTTTTTTCACTCCTTCCACACGCGGGTCTCCCTCTCTCTTTCTCTTCGTCTCCTTCCTCCGTCCTTTGCGTGCTCGCCATTATGGGCACCCGGAATCCACCGACACGACGGAATATAAGGCAAAGGGTGAAGCCGAACGCGAATCGCAGAAACGTGGGAACCGTCGCCAGGTGATCCCCTCGTTGTGTAAGTTCGTAAGCGTCGTGCGGGCACAAACTTTTGCGAGCCCGCGCGAAAGACGGCCACTCCGGAAAGGGGTACGCGCGAGAATGGGACAGCCCTCTCCGAGGAACCTCAATGCTCACGCTTACGTAACGGGGATAAGACGGGGGATGAATTCTGCTGTGCAAATATGCAAGCACACAGTTGCAAAATAAAAATAACCATATCGAAGTGATTAAAAAAAACCGAGAGATATTTTAGAGAAAATTGTTTACAAAAATTATGAATAATTATGATTAACGTTAAACAAACGCAAAATTTTAGAGTTTAATATATTTCACAATATTATTTCTAGTTATAAAACAAAACGTGGGAGTGTCGCGTAATTCAGAGTTTTAATAAGAAATTTATTGCGGGACTAATTTGTCTAAATGCCACCCCTTCTGAGAGTAACAAATGGCAGAGCGCTGTGAGTGACGCCGCTTACGCGAGACGACGCGTTTGTGGTTTTTTTTTTTTTTTTTTTTTTTTTTTTTTTTTTGTATTTTTTTAATTCAACCCTCACGGAAACGAGTTATATTTTTCTGCATTTATACTACATTTCCCGGGAAAAACGACAACCCAGATGTCGACCCCACGCATGCATTTTTTTCAGCACGCCTCTCTCCAGCGCGGATATTAATAGGATTGGCTGTACTGTATCATACTAATGATCACACATGGTTTGTGAGAAAATCTATGATATTTTTTCCGGTTATTAAATCACATTTTTTTTTCGATGACGAATTTATCACGCACTAAAAAAAAAAAAAACGTGGTCGGCGCGCGAGAGAATCACACGGAACAGAAGGAAGCGTCTGTCTGAACGCCGAGAAAACGCCCCGGCTCCAGTCTTTTTCCCGCGAGCGGAAATAAAGATTTGAAGATTTGAGGATAATGTTTCCTTCCTGTGCGATCTTACTGGCTGCGTGGGTGCGGGCTGCAGGTGCATCCCAAGCAGCTCAAAAGCAGCGGGGTCGGAGAGGGTGGGCGTTCCAAATTTAAACCGTAGCGCGCCTTCTTGATCCTCGTCGAGAGGTTTGTGGTCAAGCCAAGTACACTTCGGAGCCTCTCAGCCTCTTAAGGTTAATGAGAAGGTCGCGACATCTGACCGAACGCCTTCCGTTATGACAGCTAGGCTGGAATATTTATGGGAAATTATGGATCATGGGAAAAAGAGAGATTCTCTCGCAAAAATGTGTACACGTAGCAAAATCCTCTTCTAACTCACCACACACGCGTTTTTATACACACTCCAATTTTTTTTAATCCTATAAAACAAAAGAAAATCTGCTTCTTTGAATGTATATTAAAATATTACATATCTTACATGTTTCTTCTTCTTTTTCAATTTTTCAATTTTTTTTTTTTTTTGATATCAAAATAAAAATAAATTTTTGCAAACTCAACGCAGTTTTCTCGAGTGTTGTGTTTACATAACATTGAAAGCAAAATCGATCATACCAAAAGTGACTTTACGATAAGCGAGGTATTGTTTCAATTATCCCTTACATAAGTTCTCTATAGAAGGCAGCTGCTTTCCAGCCGATCGTTATCAAATTATAATACAACACTTATATCAAAAAATACAAGAGAGAATTTCATTCGTCGTAAACACGCCGAATCGCTTATCAAACATCTAAGCACCGATATAAAAACTTCATAAAGCGCGCATAACCGCGACAAAAATCTCGACTATAGACCGGTCGCGTTTTATCGAGTCATCTCGTCAAGTTCCACGAGAATCTCGATTTTTACACGCCTAATATAGTTAAAAGTTTTCTAAAGAGAGTTCTCCGTTGCATCTGTTGGATATTGTAAACGGCACAGCTGCCTTCTGTCGTAAACGAATCACTTATCGCGGCTAGATCGCATATTCATGATATATTGTGAATGGCTGGTGCGGTAATGACTCACTTGCGCACACTTTGTTTGTTCATTTGTACGTGTGCACTTAGTTATTTTGTTTGTTATTGAATTCCGCGAATTACTTGTTCTATCTCTCACAGCGACGTCATTTTCCGTACACTATTTTATACAATTCGATTTTTCCGAATTAGAAATCAAATTCGTGAAGTAAATTTAAAAATCGCGTGTTTAATACCGTGTCTAACGTACGCCAACGAGGCGTCAGAGAGACGATTTAACTACTTGTATTTGGATTGTGTGTCGGCGTCACGCAGCAAACGTCTTTGTCGAGGAAAATACTGCAAACTATGGTTTCTACAAGAAGTGTGAAGTCCTCCTGTCGAGACAGTAAGTCGAGGCGAGATAGTGAAATAAAGCAATTTCGAAGCAACCTTGAGAAACAAAATCCCAAACATTTGCCAAACGAATAAATCACAAGTAAAAATCTTGCTTGTTGAACAATAATCGTAAAGTTTTTATTACAGGTTTGACTAACCTCTGTCGAACCAAATGAGCTCTCTTTAAATGACTTCGTCATTGAAACACACTCCGGTTGTAAAAAAATCTAGTTATAGACTCTCACGTGCATTACGGAGGATGACAAAATACAATTGAAAGGTTTTTAACGTATACGTGCATTTAAAAAATTAAAAAAGAAAAACAATATGTATTTTATATAAGAAATAAACGTGTGGGAAGAATATGTTGCTGCGTTAACAGCGGCAGTTTTGTACAGGTAAATAACAACACGTTTCAAAAAAACAATTCCCACGTGAGGGGCTTTCATATGCACTCGTGCAGATCGTGCATCGGATCGCGTTGCGCGCGCCAGCCACACTTATGACGTGCGTACACGCACGCACATACACACGTCGGCACGCAATGTTTGCCCTTCTCTGTCAGATGATCCTCCATTGCACGCCTTTGTGCTTTACCGCTGCTATAGTCAGTGTGTGCTAACAATCGATATTTCTCCACGGATATTGCGTCTACGTAAAACTGTCCCGAAAACACATATTTGCAAACTATGTAACATTAGAATTTTCATCGTATAAGAAATATAAAAAATATATAAATCTTACTACATCTTGCAAATAAAATGTAGAAAATAGAAAAATGAAAAAAAAATTGTAACCTTCTATGTCGCAGTTTAAATTTAAAAAAAAGTCGTTGATAAACAGAAGATGTATATCTTGTGAAAATATTTGTGTGAAAAGAGAAAAAAAATAAATTAAAACACGAATTAAATAGATCTCTTTGTCTCATCGGAGATCGCGTCCAAATTGCTTCCGATATTATCTCCACAGGATGTAGCCAAAATTTTAAGTGACTACGTTGCACGAGGTATATCCTACACAGACGGTGTGAATTCCCACACATCAACAGGTCTCAGGAGGGCCGAGAGAGAATCTCCCCACCTATGAGGTATATCCAATACCCCACTCCGCACTTTGCCCCACTCCACGGATGCAGCATGGGTGCATCGGCATGCGGTCTTCAAAATCGAAAACGTCAAACAGTTACCCTCAACACCCCGAACGCGACGTCCATCGGTAACGATGGATCTTCCCAATTTGATTTGAAGTTTTCATCACTCGAACACACGTCACGCGTTTTGCGCATTGTGAAAAGAGAACTCGGTGTGTCTTCAGTGCGATCGCTCAACCTGCACGTACTACTATGTCATGAAGGCGCGAAACCAATTAATTAAGATAATTATCGAGAATATGTATTTATAGTAATTAGTTAAGAGAAAGTGTGCTCGCGTTTGTGCGAAAGTTTATACTAAGTCAAGAATCCTGTTTAAAGGGTGGATTATTGTAATTGTATGCAAAATGCTGGGCAGCGAGGAGGAATTGGAGCCGCAAACACACTCGGGAATGACGAAAGCGGAACTGAGAAGGGTGAGAAAAATTATGAAAATGCTTATTTTTGTTGTTGCTTCTATGTAAGAATAAAAAAATACAACATTAAATATACAACATTAAAAAACACGAAAATAATCAATATTAAAAACTTGCGACGCGGTTGTTTCAGAGTAACAAACCGATCATGGAAAAACGACGGCGAGCTCGAATTAATCAGTATCTCGATGAGCTGAAAAATTTCATACTCGTAAATGAAAAAGACGTAAGTTACATATTTTTATTGCAATACAACTTTTTTGTAACATACGATATATTCAGCAAATTAGCTGGCTTATCGATCGAGAGATGGCAATCGGAAGTGGCTGGTTATAACACGAGCGTAAATTAGCATCTTTTGTATGTCTTTTAATCTTTTAAATGCGTCTAAATGGCACGGCCGGCCGGCCGGTAGGATTCGCGATAAACAACATCAGCAGAGCGCTCGAATAATAGCGCAAGATTGTATGCCAGTCATTGTACGCGTGATTTTTGTTTGTCCGTGTGAGATCCACATGTTGCTGGCGACGCGTTAAAACATGTTGTAGACAAACGTGACTTCCCGCTCTGTTTATCTAGAGACGTGATCCCGCTTTACTAAAGATAACGAAAAATGTGCTAGTACTGATGCGTGCGTGAAGGACGCGCGCGCTCGAAGAAGATAGGTGTTTCTGCACGCTACTTACAAAAAATTTACTGTACAAGTATATTATATCGTTATATATCGATTCGATTTTCTCTAATATAACTAATTACTATTATAAATACATATTCTCGAGATAATTATCTTAATTAATTAGTTTAGTGTCTTCATGACATAGATGACCACACTTGGTCAAAATATTTTCGAAATTTTATTTAGACAACTTACGTTTATTTATTGAATATTTCATTCCGATAAAATTGAAGTGCTCAAAATGTAACAAATCAAAGTTATCTTATCGAATAAAAAATTATATAATCTCATGTAACTAAAATTATTATTAATTAATTTTTATCTGAATTAAAAATATTTATAAAAAATCTTTTGTTATGACAAATGTGAAAAGGTTTTCCGATATCAAAAAAAAAAAAAAAAAAACGTAAGCACTGCAAGACACATTAAAGATAAGCGTAAAGAAACAGATAAAGAATAAAAAGATTCGGAGATACATACATTGAGAAATAATAATTTTGTGTGTCAGTAGCGGAAGTTGTCATAACGGATGTATATTGGACGTATTTGATCAGGTTATCCAACGTAGACCCCTTTTTTAGGCATCTGCGACAGGATCTGTTTTAGACTGGAGAAATGGACTTAACAAGGTGGGGGAGGGAGGAGTAGGGTTTTGTTTTAGTATTTTAGATGCCTCCGCGTGGGAACGGATGGAACTGGATCCCCATACCCGCGTAATCTGTTCTACAAGATTTTACAATGGCACTCGAACCGTTTGAAAGAAACAGGAGGGGGGAAGGAGGAGGGAGAGAACATTTGAGAGAGAATCTCCAATTATTACATTTTAAAATTATGATTTGCCAATTTTCGACATTATTGATAGAATCAGAGACACCACGTTATATTTGATACATTCGATTATAATACGAGAACCAAAGCGCAAATGAGATTTTAATAGAATCGAATATTGATCGAATTACGATTTATATCACGCTACTTATTTACGGACCAAGGATTCTGCGCCATGTAATACAATCCGGCAAGATTGATTTCTCAAACAGGCGTATAACGAGACAAGAGACGCGGCTCTCACCGTTTTCTCTTCGCTCTGTCCAGATGACTTCCGCTACCTGCTCGCTTCGGTGTGTCCGTCCCGTTTTGTCCGTACGAAACGCCCCCCGCGCCTTTTCGTGGGAACCTCGAAATAATTATTACGAGAAAAAAAATCTCATCTCAGGTTGCAGCCTCTCTTTGTTGACCGTATCATCTTTAAGGATCCAGCGGCTCCGGTCCGCGACGACGACGATGCGGATCGGCGAAAAAGGGGAGATGTGCAACGCCTCTCCTTTTTTTTTTGTCAGTTCTCTAACAGGTGCTTCTCCTCCTCGTTCCTTAGAGTTCGGGTGTCAAATTCACTCGCGAGAAAATCGATATCGCCGATAAAGAAACACTTCCTTTCATCTCGCGTAGTGTGTTATTCACGTTACACTTTTATACAATCAACTTTGTATCCTCATGTTGCGACTTTATTATTTTATTCCAACGAATTAGAAAGGTCTTACAATTCCGCTTAATAAAGTTTTGTGCTGACTCCCACGCTTATCCTTAAGAGCGGTCGCAAATTTACCATAAAAATACGGGGCTTTAGGATGATCCGACGAAAGCGAAGGCCCATAGGGCAGAAGAATACAATGGATCCTCGAGAAAGGAGAGCTACACTATTGAATTATTGGTGGCTAAAGGGCTGGTGTGGGAAATAAGATGACATACGCTAGATTTGGGGAAGGTCACGTCCATCAGAATATTAAGAAAAAAATTGTTTTGTGATGTTGTTTGAGAATCGATTTTTTCCCACGATTTTACTAATCAATAATTGTTTGTGTCAAATTTTCTTAAGTTGATTGAGAATAACTTTTTTTTTTTTTTATTATGTTAGTAAATCGTCGATACGCGTATCGATAGATCTATTTCCGTAATGCGTGTTTGTGTGAGAGGTAAACACCTCCAAACAACTCACGTGTGACTTGAATAAAACACACAGATTTTAATGATCTATCGTACACGCAGACTGATGAAAAATTCACCAAGAAAATGTGTGAGCTATGCTGCCCCAAGGCTGATTGTGAAATGAGGTACATTAGCTACCGCAGTTTCTAGACTGTTATTAAGGCAGCAATTCATATCAAGTCAATTACATAGGCGTGTCGCGTCATCGTAGATTTCTTGATACACAGAAACGGTATATCCTTCACTGACAAGAATATCCTCTATAACTTCTATGAGCGATTACTCTGTTCTGGATAAGAAGAAATCTCATTCTCTTCGATCTCTTCATCGTAACAGTCTTCATTTTGTCGCACATCCAATTACCTTCTGTAGATAACACAGAATTGTCCCAATGCTGATAATCGATGTGTTTCCTAACTTTCCGACTGAGGTCACTTCTGACTAGCCACACTCAATCAATAAAGCAGTGATATAAGATTTTGTACTTTAAACGTTATAAATATCTTTACTTTATCTTTGTTTTGTTTTTTTTTTTTTTGTTACAGCCGACTAGACACTCAAAACTCGAGAAGGCTGATATTCTGGAAATGACGGTGAAACATATACAAACGATGCAACGACAGCATTTGAGCACGGCTGTCGCTAACGATCCGGCGGTGCTAACGAAATTCCGTTCCGGATTTTCCGAATGTGCTACCGAAGTATCGCGATATGTCAACCGCCTCGAGAACGTCGATCCTGCCATCAAGCAACGATTGGTATCACACTTGAACAACTGCGTGAGTCATCTTCAGCAAATGGCGCCGTTCTACAATCACTACGTGCCCTACATGCCGGAACGCCTCTATCCGGAGGTAAAGGTCGGTTTCCAGAGCGATTTCCAGAATGGAGATGAGAATAACAACGGTAGCGCGAGAATACAGATACCGCATGGAGTTCAATTAATCCCCAGTCGACTGCCGACCGGCGAATTGGCACTCTTGGTGCCGCAATCCGCCGGTATCTCTGCGAATTTCCCCTTCTTTCCGCCGACCACGGATACATCTACCAGGATCGGTCAATCTTCGGCTTTCACCGCGATTCAGAGACCGCACAGCCCGCTGCTGAGTCCCTCGACTTCCACGTCCAGCTACGGCGACGAAAGTCATCACTCGGAACATCCGCATGCATCGTCACCCAATCATCATCAGCCGCAACATCGATTCAAGTTACCGGAGCAGAGCCCTGCGTCGTCAAAGAGCTTCTCGTCCTCACCGGAGACCCAGAAATCCCACATTAGCTCGAGCAGCGAGCGAAAGTCGCCGACCACAACATTTCTGGAACCGAAGTTCAAGGACGATAATGTCGCGACTAAAAAAGATTCCGCAGAGAGTACGGAAAGTACCAGTCATATTAGCGGCTTTGCAGTGCACAGCTTGCGACAACCCCTTTCCGTGATTACAGACAAGACTTACAATCGCGCTCCGAATAGCTCGTTGCTCGTGAAAGACAGTCTCAGGAGACGGTCTCATTCCAACGGGCTTTTGGCGATTTCAGATAAGAGACCGAGATATCAGGAACCCACTAGTTCGTCCTCCTCGACAAATAATGTCGACTCGCTTAAAAGCACAAATGAACATTCGGTTACGACCGAGGATTTGCCGGCAAGTCAAAATTATCAGACTCCACGAAACTCAAATACAAGTTCCAATAAGTTTTCAATGAGCCCGGCAGGTCCTTTCGATTCTAATAACGACATGTGGAGACCTTGGTAATTACTGTTCCAAAAAATTTGAAGATATATTTTGAAAAATGGAAAACTGTACGCAACGTTTCTACATTGTGGTTAATATTAAAAACGATAAATTTTATATATTTATGTATACTTATAATATATGTAATATATATATATATATATATATATATATATATATATATATATGTATACACTCTTATTACATCTTTTCAAAAAGCGACATCAGAGTTTATATACGTATGACTTGTCTTGAGTTTTCAATTTTCTAAAGAATGCATCGAAGTACAATTGCCTTGGCGGTAGCGTGCCATAAAATTGATAAAATTTTTGATACTTTGTCGCCTTCTAATGTTGTGTACGCATGCTATGTATTTATTGTTTCGGATCATCACATTTGTTTTAAAGATAATAATATTTTCTAAATATAATAATTAAATTATAAATGTAGATTTTTAAAATGGTTCGGAGGAAGTCGATGCTGAAAATACTACAATTTTGTGCCAAAGCATGAAATTGAATTGTAGATTGTTTTGTACAAGATTAGTACGTAACGTTCCTTGACGTATTGTTGTGTTACGTTCTTAATCTTTCATTCACGTTGAAGATTCTTAAGCTTTAAATAGGTTAAGATTTTACTGAGTAAGTTTTTCTCACAACGTAGGCGTAATAATATGTGAATAGTGTTTGTACATATTTTCCACTTTTTACTTAAGCAATTGGCTCTTTAAGCAATTAAACTGTATATCGTAAATTATAATTTAAATATCGTAAGTCAACGTTGTGTGCGTGTGTGATTAATTTTTAACGATCTAACGACGAATGATGGTCAGTATTATCAATTAACACGTTTACCGCGATGATTTTTATAAACTCGAGCGAAAACATACACGTAATACACAATGTTCAGATGTTATATTGTTTTTTACATAGGTACATATATGTATACGCTCATTATCAAATTATTTTTGAATTTATGCATCAATTGTCTATAAAAGTATCACAATCATATTCCTGAATTTATGCGTCAACTGTCTATGAAAATATCACAATCATATTAGTGTTGTGTTTTATTCGATGTACACAAATTTAAATTTGTACGTCCAATGCGACGTTATTATAATATCAACCATTTATTGATTGTGTTATGACGCTCGACGTGTTAAAATAGTATTACACGAGTTTGTGATAAAAAAAAAAAAAAAAAAAAAAACATTACATTGAAATACAAATTTTTGTGCGACAAAAAAAACACGGTGTTCGTTACTTATTTTTCTTTTCGATTAATATCTTACATGTATATTCATCGACAAAATAAATAAATTTGCAGAATCTGCAAAACAATCTCTTGTAGGTGTTACAATTCAACCTTGCAAAAAAGGCTGCTCTTTTTCACATATTCTACCCGATATATTTCACGATCCCTCGTAAAAGCACAGGAATTTTCCTCGCTGAGAGAGCCATCGGAGGCGCTTTACCCTTTTAAGAAGCGTTAAACGCGCTCCGATTCATAAACTGGAACTTATTCTTTCCTTTTTTGCCGATAAAGGAGCAAAAAGCTGTGGAGAATGAGAATTTCAACCACCTGTTACACCGCAAAACCACCCGCGTTCTCATCGACTGAATGCTTAAACTGATTTATCGACAGAAATCGTGAACTTCGTTAAACTCTCTTAATCTTATTCTCAGCGAAAATGCATGTGCTTTCGCGTTATTTGCGAAAATATTCTTAGTTTATCGCTACCGATGATTAAACAATCTGCTCGATTACGCAAGCAGATTGCACAGAGAAAATATGCAAAAGATTTACGAGGTATCTAAACGATTTAACGAATTATTGCGAATTTAACATTTGTTTTATCTGGCTGATTTAAATAGTCATAAATATGTAGTTGTCGTGTGATGTAGCATTATTTACAACCAGTTTTAAACGTATTGAAATCCTATATAAGTTCAAGCATTGACAGTGAGATGGCGACACACACGTACGGGATTAAAGTTTTTTGTTTTAAAATTTTTCATTTACAAAGGCGTGTACATACGCGATGTTATTAAAAAATATCCGCAATATTATAATATCGCGAATATTTTATTCATTCGTGCGTTTTGCAAATACGACCGATATGATTTATTATACTTAATGTAAGTGTGAAAAATCAGTTTCTTATAACGACTAATTTTTTTTACGTTTTAACTGATAGAATACAAGTAGATAAAAGTTTGAAAATTAAATTTTTAAATCCTGTGTTTTAAATTCTTTTGTGAGGAAAATATATATGTGATATTATTTTATGTATCCGGAATCGATAACTACATCCCCTCTAATAGATAATTCAGACAATACAAAAAGAGATAACTTCGCGTATTACTGATGCAAAGAGAAGAGGTGTGTTATTTTTATTAAACAATACTTCTTGTCAGTGTTCGGAGAAAAAAACACACGATAAACTTGATAAAATAAACCGCGGCTTTTGCGCGCTACCGTGGTTTTTCTTTCGTCGCGACGGCACCGTCGTTTTACAGTGACGCGAGGCATCGAAGTCGCCGATTCATACGCTTAATTCGCATTTAATATCGCAACCTTTTCGATATTCACAATAGGCCTTGACAGGGAGCGGTATATATGTGTGCGTATACCGACATATCCCGACTTGTGTGCGCAACTCCTGCTACGCTATATCACAAGTATAAATAATTACTCCAGCGCACAGCAATTACTATAAGTTATGGCGCAGCCGCTACAATTTGCAATGTCAAGACATAAACACTGCTACCGCTTACATTTGAATACATTAAAGCGATGGGAGCCACTGATTGGCCCGACGGGGAATGGTGCGGTCCCGTATCGGTACGTGAGCTACGATCTGGTTGACGATTTTTATTGAGGAAACGATCATCTCTCCACGAGTTCTTCTTCGGCAATCACCGCTACCGTTGCTATCGCGATGCACACGTTGCAGTGTGTGTCGCGTTTGATGAAATGCCCCCATTCTCATTCCTTTCGCGACCGTTTCCTAAAGTGGATCGCGATTTTCCATCGATCTCGAAGTATTTACGAGAAATCCTTTCTCTCTATCTCTTTTTTCTCTCTCTCTCTCTCTCTCGCAATTGTCCTACGACAATCCGTAGATCTCTGTCGCGTTTGCGATAGATTACTCGATTACAGGCACCCGATTACACGTACCTCGCGTTTTCTCCCCAATTTGAAACGTTTCTCGCGAGAACAGAAAAACGGGTTACACGCAACGACGGACATTCAATGAACGATCCTGTTCTTAGTCAACGGGGAAACCCTTGAACGATCCAGTAGCGATCCAATTAAGGCAGAATAGCCGAGAAGCGGATGTTAATTTTTGCCAAATGAAATTGATGGCTGCTATCCGTGTAATGGATTTATTATTCCGCGTTGCTTGATACATGCGCACGATATATAAGGATATTGCGAGATTAGAGATGCTATAGTTTATCATTGCCGCGCGCGTTGTACGTATGTACCATAAATCTGTTACGGGGTGTTCAAATGTCAAAAATCGATAAATCACGGGGAAGAACCGCAAATCTGCGATAGCAATGAGAGACTTAGTCCGAGCGACCGGTGGGCTCTATTTTCCCCCATTACGAGAATCAAGTTTGATTCAGCCTCTCCGGGCCGCAGCCCGCGATCTTGCTGGTCGACTCATCGATCGGTTGAAAAAAGCGATCGTCGAAAGCCAACCGAGTATACGGGGCTGTTTCCGTTGCGGTATGTGACCAGACGCGAGTGCCTCCGGGCGGCGGATATAGCAATCGCCGAGTGTTTTTCGCGTAGTTGTATTTCGATGGGCATCCGATCGCAAAAGAGAGAGCAACGGCGCCGGGTGCCGGCGCGCGAAGGGCAAAAGGGAGGAACGAGGAGGAAGAGGAGGAGGAAGAGGAGGAGGACGCGAGGCGGAGGAAGAGTAGGTTCCGTCCGCGCGCGTATGTGCGGCCGCCAGGCCATTTGCCTCTGCGGTCTCTTGATTCCTAGCGACTAAATTTTCATCTGTACTCATTCAAGTTTTAATGTGTTTTTGCGGCATCAGTCATTCAAACTTAATCAACAACCGGTTACACGTCGGCGCGCGAGCGCGGCCGCACACACGCGCGCGCCGTCGTCCGTACACGCGTACCGCGGGGTGTCCGCCCGGCGCGGATCACCGTGTGTACGTGTGCGGGCGCGACGGAATATTGGTCGGGCGCACTGTGACGAGAGCGTATTAATTATAACTCTGGTCAGAGAAACGTCAAGAGATGCTTTCGCAGATACCTACGATAAATTGTCGGTTTACCAGCAAATCTCATTTCCAAACCCCGCCATTTTTCCGCTCGTTTATCCACGCCCATCGCGGGAGAGAGCACCGCGCGGCTCTCTACGGCGTGCTCGTCGGCCAACGTCGCGGTATTCCCTTCCTTTCACGTGTATACACACCGTGTGTATATCCGGCCGCAGTGCGCGACTGTCGCGTGCACAAGAGTGCGATGACAGCGGAAGGGAGAGCGTTTTTACCCAATAAAGTTGGCGAGCGTAATAGGAATGTCGGCATTAACGAATTCATTCGGAGCTTATCGGGGTACTGCCGGCCTGCGACGTGTCATGATAAGGATTTATTCATTTTAAAATCCATAGAGTATCTTGCGCGTGTTTTTCGTGCGACTGTTAATCGCGCGCGGGCATTTCCAGAAATTACCATAATATCCAAATAACTTCTGTGAAAATAAATATATTTGATACATCTCTCTTTTTCTCTCAACTGGAAAAAAATGGGACAAACTCACCGGTCTTGAAAAATATTTTATCTTGAAAAAAAACTTTGCTAACTACAAAACTTTACTTTAAACAATTTTGCAATTATTGTAAATTTTTTTAAGCGAGTATAAAAAAAACAACTTGTCTTTTCTACTGAAACTTTGATTCCAAAGTTTTTATTGTATCGCGCTTTATACATTCAATGTGCCACGATGTAGTTCTGTAGAAAAGAAGAAAAAAAAAGATAAAAATAAATCGCACACCTAATTGGCCAATTTCCAAACATTTTCTTTCGTAGTCTCGGTAGCGGAGTCCCGTGCGATACACAGTGTCGAATTAGCTAAGCGTAGCGGAGAAGTGTCGGTGCAAGTAGTCCGAGAGACATTTATTTGGCTGTCTCTGAAGCAGTTGGGAGGTCTGCCAGCGTGGTGCTGAGCGAGCGAGTGAGCGGGAGAGATATGTACAATTCCCTAGCGGGAAGCGGTACGCTCCGAAAGAGAAAGAAAGATGCGGTAGCAACCTCGAGAAAGGTAGAACGGAGAGGTCGCCCGGCAAAAGAGGGAGAAAAAAAACTGTAGGGGACACGGAGGAAGGAAGGAAGATAAAGAGACTCCATTCACCGCAAAACTCGGAAGAGGAACGAGGATGAGAGAAAGGTGTTGAAGCGTGACTAAGAGAAAGGAGGAGGAAGGGAAAGGAAAACAGAGTGAGAACGTGAAGCGTGTGCGTACGTGCAAACGCGTACACACATACACACACACACACACGAGTCCGTGTGCTCGTGGATAATGGTGTGAACGAAAGAGAGACAGAGACAGAGAGAGAGAGAAAGATAGATGAAGGAAGGGAGAACGCCAAAGTGAAAGAAGGACAGGTACGAGAGGTCCGGGAGAGGCGGGAGAAGCGAGCATGTTTTATTAAGTGCGTCGCGCGCGCGTGGAAAAAGCGCGAGGCAATTTTCAGGTGCTAAAACGGTCGCTGATAACGCGCGAGACCGCGTTTGAAACAGTCTGTCACACTTTTCAAGTCGTTACGCGACTGCCGCGCGAGCGCGCGCGCACTTAGCTCGAGCTTGATTGCGAATCCGGAGGAGTCGAAGATGGAAAATCGGCGTTATTCTCTCCCGCGCCGTAATCCGCCCTCCGGTACTTGTTGCACATGTGAATTTCCATTGTGTATATATTACACGATGCATTTTACAATAATACACTTACCGGACATGACATTAATCAATAAATGAGAACCGATATGTAAATATATACGATGCAAACCTTCGCGCGTACGCGTTTCTCTGGAAACAAAACTGTAATGGATGAATTTTAGATTTTCTCTAGAACGAAAATATTATTATCAATCATTGCTGTATAAATTGTGTTATATTACCGAGATGCGAGTTGAAGGTATATATAAATGCATAAGTAATATAAACAAAAAGAAATCGCATAAAACAATTTGTCACAACAAAAGAACGACTGAAAATGTTACCCTTTTCGCGAATCGACGCAAACATTTGCTCTGATTCTTAACGGGGGTCGAGGGAGAGGGGACGCGGAAGCGGCGGCGTGGTGTGTATATATATTTTATACATATATATATATATATATATATACATATATATACACATATACGGGCGATATAGAGGAAAAGGATTATATACATCGTTAACGCGCGCCGATACGACGGAAGGCAAGCCATCTATTATTTCAGCCGTCAATGAGATGTGTCAGCGCTGACGGATGTACGTCAACCGCGGTGTTCGTCTGGCAGACGCGGCCGACTATCCCGCGAGGGAAAAAAATCCCGGAAAAGTGGAGGAGAGGCGTCGACAAAGTGAGAATTAATATTCAATCGCATTAACGAATCGTCGCGGGCGACGACGCCATCGTTATACCAGCGGCATACACATACCGGGGAACAAGGGGGGACTGACGCGGCGATTGAGGGCAGCGTCGTCAGCGGGGAACAGACAGAGAAAAAGCGGGGGAGCGGGTGCGTCACTGGAACAACCACCTCCCCCCGCGTCGTTTCATCTCGCTCCGAGTGCGACGCCAAATGAAAATACCGAAGGACAATGGAAATACTAATGATTGATTGGATACGAAAAAGAATTATAATTGAAAAAAACGCGGAGCGCCAGCCAAAAAAAAGCGGTAGCGGCGAGAGAGAGCGGGGCAGGGGAGGAGGGGGAGGAGGAAAGGGGGTGCGCGCGCGGGCGGAAGGGAGAGAGGTGAGGGAAAGGCGGTCGGAGGGAAAGAGAAGGCGCGCGAACTATTGGGAATAATATATCAATACCCATCGAACCCACGCATACGAATGCGACGGTTCGGCGTGGATGCTTGCTCGGGGGTAAGGGGGCGTCGGGGTTCGCTCGATCGGCGGGGGCGGGCACGAAGGGGTACGAGGGCGTTCGGAAAGAGTAAAAAATATTACACCCTCACACACTGGCGCCACGTCGCGGATGAAACGGGCACTGACCAATACCAATAACGGGCGGCACAAAAGAATAGCCGGTCGGTGTGCGAAAAACAGACCCACACAGCGCCCCGGCTCCTCGCTGCTTCGGTGGCATTATAGCTTTTCACGTACCTGGTGGCTCCTCGATACAACAGCGACCGGCTCGTCGGGCCGGTTCGTTTGAAGGAAATTTCGACGCGGTCATGCGGCGTCCCGACCAGCGAGGAAGCCCCGTGGAAAAATTAACCCTTGTGGTGCCGGGGCTTTTTTTGGCACGTTAAGTGCAGCCCTAGGGAGCAGCGCCTCTGCTCTTTTCTTTTCATTTTTGTTTCGAATTTGCTGGTTTTGTTTTCGTCAGTCAACTTCGAAAGACTTGTACACATTGTTAAGATTAGTTACACCTTTGGGTATATATAGAAAACAGCAAATCAACTGTGCGTGTGCACTTCACACAGTTTTATATGAAATCTTTAATAATATAATAACACTTCCCCTAATTATAGTAGACAGTTTATTTCTTTCTAAATCGATATTCTTATTAAAGTAAAATCAATGTAATATGTAAACCGTCAGAGATAAAAATAACAAATGTGCTAATTACAAAAATTAGTTGAAACTCGGATATAAGTAATGTAATCAACCAGAATATTGATTTATCGGTCAAAATTTGTACACATATAAATAAACACGAAGTATTCCGAAATTACTTGTTGTCGAGAGCAACATAAAATCCTTAAAATAAAATATACTGAAGATCTTATTCAGAATCCTATTAATTCTCTGTAAATAAGTTTAATTGGTAATGAGTAAGAGAAGAGCGGAGGATTTGCTAAATATCATTTGTAACCATCTTTTCTCGTAATTAGATGTACACGACGTAAATACACACTGAACCTATTTATATATAGATTCTTCTTATGTCAACCACAATTTAAAGCACATATATGTATGTACATATGCTTAAAAAAAACGATCGGTGCAATATTTGTCGATTTGATCCGAGAAACGTTACAAGACTCGCCACGCGATCCGCAACATCAGCGCGTTCTCCATCTCCAGCGGCCTATCCGGACGGGTGACAACGGATCGCCGTGGTCCACGCAGAGCTGTCTTGTTCGCTGACTTGTTTCGGGGCGACCCTGTAGATGCCACGTAGCATGGACACACGGGATGGGTGGATACGAGGCGCGCGTTTAGCATTTGAAAAAAAGCGCTGGCCGGGCGACCGCCTCTCGCGCGCCCGAATCTCCCATACACCCGCACAAACAAAAGGCTACATTTAGCATTAAAAAAGCATGCAGACCGGTGCGGCCGTGCCCGCGAAGAGAGGGCGAGGAAGAGTCGGGGGGAGGGGGAGAACCGATGCCGGTTACTCTCATCTCCGTAGCCGTCCGGACATGCGGCCCTCTTCCACGATGCGCACATCCGCGCGCACCAACACACGCGCGCTTTTCGGTCCGAAAGAGTTAGCGAGCGGGAAGCGAACAGATAGAGCGGATACGGTGTGCGAGAACGCGCGCGGAACCGCACGGGGAAAGAGAGACCGGAGAAGGCCGCGGAGCGAGCGCGCACACCAGGCCACGGGGCCGGGTGGTGCGAGGGACTTGGTGGATCGGGACAGAAGTGGTTGATGCATTGGGACAAACACATTTGGCATTAAAACAGCTCCGACACACTACGTAGTCTGCAGGAGCAACGTCCCACACCGGTGGGCAGTAACGGTGGCGGTATACAGAGCGACCGCGCCACCGCTCAGTGCAATACGCGCGCGCGCGCGCGCGTGTTGAACGGAAACGCGCGCGTTACGCGTCGCGTCTGTCTCCCTCTAGTTTTTTCCCTCCTTCCTTTTCGTCCACGTGGCCCATCGCTATTTCCCTTTCTATTCCAACGGAATACCCTTCCCTCCCTTCTTCTCCCTTTCCCCTCTGTCCTTCGACAGTACTCTCTTTCTGTCACCTTTCGCACGCTGCGATCCGAGCGCGCGCGAGGCGTTGTACGCGGAGTAACACACGTCCGTGGTAGCTGCGCGTGTGCTTGTACCTATCAATCGTGTTCGGGGGCTGCATTTTTTCTCGTCCACCACGAGCGGGCCTCCGCGCCGGAACGTGAGGCGGAATGAAAATAGAAGTGCAGTAACGTCGATGGAAAAAAAAAAAAAAAAAAAAAAAAAAAAAAATGATCGGAGCCCCGGGCCGTGCAACGGCATTTCGACGACGGCCACGACGGCACGAGGACGCACCGCGCGATATCGTCCCTCCTCTTGCCTCTTCCCTCCCTTCGATACTGATTTGCGGATTGTCGACGTCGCACCGATTTCTTTGCGCGCGTCAGACAGCCGGGGCATAAATTTGTTCTATCGCGCAAACGATTTTGCAGCTTTTTTTTTTTTTTAACCTTTAAACACCGAGGGTTCGTCAAGAAAAGCAATCTTCTCCCCCGAATTTAATGTCCGCCTACACGTTCCGAATGTACGACTCTGGTTTTGGCACGGAAAATAAAATTTAAGGGAGTTTACGAGATTTAAATAGCCGCGCGTCTTGAATTACGCAACAACCAATCGCGGTATTGTGTTACTTTATGGCAGGCGATAGCGAACGTTACGAAATATATGTATCGCGGCGGTGTGACAATTATATCTCTCGGAATGAGTTCACATAATGCGGTACACCGAAACTTCGCATATGCATATGTAGCGGATGGAAAACGCTCGTGTTCAACTCACTTTATTTGCGGTGTATTATAACGCGCACATAAATCACATGTAATTTATCCGTTGCACGCATTTACGTCATATATCGAATTTGCGAGGTTGATAATGTATCCGGGGACGAAAACGATCGAACGATAAACCTATATTTTTGCCGATCATATAACCGACAGTTTCACCTTTCAAACTTTACCCCTCCGCACATTCCACCCTCTATCGCGGTCTCTCGCTCGCACCTCGTCCACAGTCCAGATTGTATTACGCGTAATTAGTATAACTCTAGAAGCGCGTCAAGCGATAAAGCATCATCGAACGAAACGAATTACGGGCAATGCCGAGAGATCGAAGAGATGGAGATACGAGAAAGAAGAAGAAGAGTGGAGGAAAAGAACGGGAGAGAGGAGCAACTGAGAGAGCGTGTGCGGGAAGTTCGCGACCAGCTCTCTCTCTCATCCCTGCCTCTCCTTCGGATAATTAAAAATAATCCCCGCGGCCCTTTACTCCTTTTTCGCGGCTCATTAAATCGACCATAAATTATGCATCGAAAATTACGGGCAGGACCACCGAATATCGGTACCGAGCGCGCGGGCCCTCCGACTGGCATAATAAGCAATTTGTAATCAAGAGGCGTCGTACGGGTGTTATAGTTAGTAAGAAATCCAATGGAAGTCCTGTCCCGGTCCCGGTCCGCGTCGGTCGAGGACGAGCGCGGCGAGAGAGAGAGAGCGGGGGTGAGAGAGCAGACGCGTAAAAAGAATTGCAAATTGCGAATTAGCATTATGTCCCGTCTACTCAAATCGTTATTATCCCTCCGACAAGTTCTGTGCCGCACTCTTTCGTCCGTGCCTGCCTCCCGGGGATGCACTTTGTCGTGATACTCGGCGCAAATCGGATTCACGTCGCTTCGAGTACCGAGGCATCCGGTTAATATGGGGGCCAGGAACGAACGAAAATTAAATATCGCGCGTATCTGCGGTGCGTTCGTCCGCGCCGCGCGCGCGCTACGCCGCGAAAAATAGCCGGTAAACCAGCAAGAAACCGCACGGCGGTTCGCCGCCGTGCCTCGCATCGACCGCATGAAGAATCTCCCTTTTTGCGTCATCGGCTATTTCTCATTTCCTAAGCACTTTTTTTTTTTTTTTTTATTCGATTAAAGCGCACACTCTGCGAACGAACGCGGTAATAATTGTTGGTTGGTTTTATTGTTTTCTTTTGTTTGAAAAATTTATGTATTAACTAAGATACGCATTCTTATCCAGACGAACGGGGATAGAGAATTTCAAAAGTTTCTTTCCGCGTATTTCAAGGTAATTTTATAAATTATGCGTTCGTAACAAAAAAAAATCCATGCAAAATATGCATACCGTAGATAAGGTATAAAAAAAAATACGTAAACATAATTGTACGGCCTACAGCGTAACCGTATTGTGCTTTTGTGTAAATCAGTAAGAGCGAATATATATCGGCAGAGGAAGCAACGCGCTCCGTTACATGCGCGTATATCGTGTATGAATGAATAAAATATAACGTAAATTTTTCCTTCACGTTAATTATTTTTTACGCCGCGTGTATAGTCGGCCTGTTATGTAATGGCACCGAACTCTACCGAATATAATATTACTAAACAACTCAATATATATATATATACATGTGTGTGTGTGATTGTGCGCGCGCGCAAGTGTGTATGTGTGTATATATACAATATATTTATGTATAAATCAATTACAAGTATTATCAAATAGAAAAAAGCAATACTTTGTTATGCAAATTCATCAGTTTGATAAGTATACGTTCCTTATATAAAAATATTATGTACCATAATTATTAATTATTATTAAAACATCATTAAAAAGAAATATATCTCTTCCTCTCTTTATTTTATGGAATTACGTCTCTTGAAAAAAACAGAATATTTGAAACACGTTAATAATAAATAAAACGCACACGCGGATTGAAGTATTTTCGTGAAAAAAAAAAAAAAAAAAAAAAGAAGAAACGGGAAAATGTGACTGGAGACACATAGCAAAATAGCACTGCTTGACATATTTTCCGCGTTATGCGTATCAGATTAGTTAAACAAGATACAAATGCCGTACACGCGCGGCGGTTAATCGTACAGCGTTATATCGGCGGCATTATTCAATCTATCGGATCGATCATATGTATCCGCGCCTGATAAACGCGTAAACGTTATGAAAGCACTTTGGGTATTGATGTTTACTTTGAAAAACAGGATTAAAACGGGTATCGTGGAAATTTGGTTGATGGAGGAACCGGCGGCGGCCGTGTCTCGTTGGACCGAATTTAAATAGTGGCCCAACCATATTATTGTATTAATAAATGGAATTAGCGAAACAGTAAAGTGCTTTTAACGGGCGGTGTCTATCCTGACTTCTCTAATATGACAAATACACTACAGTGCTTCGCCGGTTTCGGCGTTCTTGCATTCATTAAATGACGGTCGCAATGCGCCTCGCGGTTATTAATGGCACCGCGTCAGAATCAATTTTCATTTGTTGAATACTTATGTACGGCGCAATCCAATTTGCACTGTTTCCTCGTGAAACCGTCCCGTGCCGCGCATTTTACCGTAATTGAAAGCCCTCGAACGCTTCTGACGCCTAAAAAAAAAAAAAAAAAAAAAAAAAATACACGCATAAAGAAAAAAAGGGCGTATCTATATATGTATAGATACGTATATATATATAGATATGTATCGAGCAAGCGGGTTTTTGCCAACGATGGTCAGTTATTGAAGATAACTCTAAATAAATACAATATACTATTTCCGCGAGATATTGGTCATTTGAGACAAATGTTTTGCAATCGTGTGTAAAATTACACAAATCGGGGATAAATTTTGTCACCTGCAACATTGCAATAGATTTGACGTTTATAGCTGTGTATGTAACGGGATGTCGATGAAAATTAATAAACGAAGTTTGATGGGCGGAAGACTCCGAGGATCAATTACACAGTTCGCGGACGTTGTCCTTCGCGTAGATGATGATCAACTCGATAGCGTAGTTAAGAAAAGTTTCAGAATTTTGCTCTTCACCGAATAAAAACGAGGGCGCGTCTCGATATTTTCGCTGCCAAAGTTGCACAGTTGACGAAATGAAGCGACACAACGGCCGAGAATAATACTCTTTCCCTTTTTCCTCCTTTCTTCCTTCCCGTAACCCCGACTCAGCGAAGAGACGGTGGATCTCGAAGAAAACCTAATTAACTCCGCGCTTTGGAATGAAATTATTTTTGCGCGGTCGCCGTGAAAAAAAAAAAAAAGAA
Organism: Pseudomyrmex gracilis; assembly: GCF_002006095.1. NCBI lineage: Eukaryota > Metazoa > Arthropoda > Insecta > Hymenoptera > Formicidae > Pseudomyrmex > Pseudomyrmex gracilis. The sequence goes on from NW_018020702.1 coordinate 491,136, forward strand.
AAAAAAAAGAAAGAAAAAAGTAAAAGAAGAGCGAAGACGAACGGGAGTAAAGACGGCAGCGACAGCGACGACGATATGACGACAGACGAAGAAGGGGAGATGCAGAAGTATATAAGTGGAAGGGCGAATGCGCGTCTGCTCGAAACTACCAAACTACTTTTCAAGCTGCCCCCGCGGCCCTGGCAAGATTATAATTAAAACGTCGCGCGGCGCTGGATAATAAATTAATGCATAATTAACATAGCTAATTATAATACCGGCTGAAATTTTTCTCGTAACTCGTAACACACTGGTCTCTCGCATGCGGAGGCAGTGCAGCCCGGTAATTTATGATCGGACATGAAAAATTACCGTCTCGGGGGGGTTTAATCATCCTCGGACCCCTTTCGCCTCCCCCCCTCCCGCCCGCGATCCCCTTCGCGCGGTTGCTCCACACGTACCACTCCACTACGCCACACGGTCTGCCACTAACGAACGCTGCGAACCACGTCTTTGCCTTCTTCCCCGCGCGCCACCCTCTTACAGCTGGACTTAATAACTTATTATAATGCAATGCGTCGTGCGTGGGGATCTTGCGAAACGTGGCAGCGTTCTCCAAGTAGAAACCAGCTGTATAAATAAAACGCGCATACCTCCTTCCCTTCTCTCTTTCTCTTCGCGAGTCCTTCAGCATACAGTGCAATAATATTTTAAGGACTGCCTGCGGAGAGATAAATATAGCAACTTTAATATAAAAGCTGCATATGTGCATTTTACGAAATGAACAAAAAAAAAATATATATATATATATATAGTACTTTAAATCAGTTGTGTTATCTTAAAATAACAATGCGTAAACGAACGATAACAAGTTATAATTAGCAGTCACCGATAGCAATCGATAAAGAAAAGCTGGGGGGAGAGGTGGACTATTATAACGAGGAGAAACCCGATGGAACATCGAATTCGAGCGGTAAAACTTTCGCGCTTATGCGCGGCCCAACACGAAGCGTCTGTTAATTGACTTATAAAAAGCTTAAATAATTAAATTAGCATTAAAAGCCGCCGCGAGGCGGCCCTCTGACCGTCGTATAATTCAACATTGTGCTTTTTTCGTACCGCTGGCAGTAACGTGAAAGCTGCCGCTGGTCTTTTTCAAAGCGAGCCCACACCGCACGCGCGTTAATTCATTAGTCGTTGCTATACATCGTTTCGCGAAAACTTCCTGGTTTTTAGATTCCCTCTGTCACAGGCTTTCGAGCGATACGACCGCGCGCGCCAGCGGTTCCGTAATAATTTATTACATAAACGCGTCATTTTCCTTCTCATACCATCCCTCTGTATGTGTGTGTGTTGCACCAGATATACCTGTATCGTTTTATTCCTCCACATTGAGGCAATGCCGCGATAACGCGCGGATTTCGCATTTCACTCAAACGAATTTGCGCGTTGCTCCTTAAACATTTTGATAAAAAAAAAATGACGACAATGTGAAAACAAAAACAAACCCACAATATATATGTAACGTTTTCTCCGTCATGTCGAACCTATATTGCACCGATGTCCGCGGACAATCCGCGCGTCAAATTTTTCTCTGGTTCCTCTCGATTACGCAAAACCCGTGAAAAAAAAAAAAAATGAAGAGTTGTACAATATACGTGTACAACTGTATGCGATGTCGATTGTACGATTCCCCGCGAAAGCGTCGCGATCTTTCTCTCTTCTATGCGAAATCATCGTTCATTACCCCTCGAGCCGAAATCGCGCTACGCCGGCGATCGCTTAGCCGCGACGCGGCTCAAATGCAGTAGCGTCGTAGTAATTTGTCCGCGTTATTCAAACCGGTCGTGGACCACTACGGCGGCGGCCCGGTTCCCTGGTTCACCCGCTCCCCGCTCCGGTCGCGAGCGGCGCCGAAAATGCAGACAAATGAGTTAAAAAACGCAGTTGCAACGCCTCTCGCCGTGGCGAACGTCGGCGAGGGCGGCGTTGCCGACGATTTGACATTGTCGAAAGTTAATCAATGCCCCCCGGCACATACATACGTACGCGTGCATACACGCGGACCGGCGCGCACAATCGCGCGAGAGGAACGGTCGGGCCCCGCGCCCGGCCCGTAGCCAGCGTCGTTTCGTCAATTTTTTAAAATTAAATCACTATCTGTCCTTGTTAAACGCGCTTTCCGGGCACAACCGGTCTCCATCCCCCGACTCGCTGTCATGCCCTGGCGTTGCGTTCCCTACACCCCAATAGCGGCTTCGCTCGTACGTCGATCCACGTGCTGCGCCTAATGACAGACAGTTGCCGGCTGAAAAAAGTGTGTAAATCCGTGGTGGAACGGCCGCGAGCGAGAACGGGCGAGTGAAAAGGGCAAAAAAAAAAAAAAAAAAAAGGGGGAGAGAGAAAGAGGAAGAAGCGTTGGGAAAGCGCGGACGAGAGTCGCGCGTAAGAGTCGGCGAGAGAGGGTGAATTTGGAGAACGGGAGTGCGAGAGAACGAGAGAGACCATTCCATCGTGCCCGTATATAGATGGCGGTGCATGCGGCTCGGCCGAGCGGCCATTCCGGTAAAACGCACCGGAATAAAAATAATGGCTGGAAATGGACACGGGGTAGGTACCCCGGCACCTCGTCATTTTTTTCTATTAGCCGAAACTTACAAACACCCGGGGCTTCCGGCCATTTCGGCCGGCCCCGCAGACCGCTAAACTGCTCTGCCGCACAGTGTCCGTGCGGCCGTCGAAATTCGAAGCGCCACGGCCTGTTGTTACCCCTCGCCCTCCTCATCCGCCCTCCGGCCTCTCTTTCCCCCCTGCTGAAAACGGTGGCCATATTTTTTTTCGAGCAACGAGAAGGAGCCCGGGCACCGCTCGCGCCCGCGATTAAAATGTCATCCGCGTTCTGCAAATGACGCTTTTTTCCGCGGCGCTTTCGGCGTGCCGAGTGGCCGCGCCACGGAAGAGAGAGGGTGAGATGGGGGGGTAAACACGGAGCAGAGGGATAATTCAACCACTTCGTTCTAGTTATTAATGCCTCCGCTGTGACGGGGAAGTATTTAAACCGCGCGGGTCTTTAAATATTTTAACTCCGGCTATTTTTTTCTGCCGGCGAAAGGATCGTCGACGCGCGCTAGCGTTACCGACGATTGCGCGTCATATATTTGCCCGCTCTACTTGTCTTTCGCGTTTGCCCGCCTGTTTTTATCGTCCGTGGAATAACAGTTTTGTTTAAAATAACGCGTTTATACCCGGTATAATACGACGAGAAATATGTTAGAATAAATGGAACAATAAAACAAATAAAGAATTAAAAACTTCCTCTCTCTTTCTCTCTTTTTCTCTCTCTCTTTTTTAAATCTGCAATTCTGTTTTCTTTTTTGTTTGTGCGACGTGCGCACTCATCTCGAACGTAATAAAACAACCGGATACTAATGTATCCTTAAACTTACAAGACACGAGCGCTCATTAAATTTCTTTGTGTCGGACTGAGACAATTTTGCCGGACAGTAATGACATCGAGTGAGAATGGTTTCACGGTAAATGCCAGCGAATCGTCCGGTCCGGTCCGCTCATTCGTATGCGGACCGAACCGAACCCCAAGACGTATGTGTAACGTACGCGTTTCGTTAAAGTGGTCCGGGCGAAGGCCAAGCGGCAAATTATGCACAATTAACGTCAGTCAGCCGTACTTACGCGGTACCTCCACTCGAGAAAATATTTACGCATAAACTCGGTTCGCGCGGTAATTTTAAACGCGCGCGCTTGTACATACAAATCTTTTATAATTATATATAACAATGTTCGTCCCGACAGATCTGGTACTTTTGCCCCCGATAGTTTCGAAGAAAACCATTAATTACAGCCAGCAAATCAGACTTTCAATTACTTCAGGGACATAAATGTATGCCTTAATTTAATAAAATCAACGTTTTAAATAGCCAACTTTTTTAAATAACTTTAAAAAAGTCGGCTCAAAATAAAACGCTTTTTTATAAGATAACGTTCTCTTTTGCGGAATTGTCCAATATATACACGTGCGCTTACAAAAGAAATGTATTGAAATAAAAGAGAACTGCATTTAACGATATAGTAAGAGTTGTTTTAGAATTTCTTAGAAGGTGCAAGAAAGGTGCTTTTGTGTGGATCTACGTATCTCAAAAAGAATTAAACAAAGTGATGATGCGATATCGTTGATAAAATTAAGCGCATCCTCAGAAGACAGAGAGAGAGAGAGAGATCCATCGATCTCTCGATCCGCGCACTCCGATCCTCCCGGCCATAATTCGTACGATACGCGCGATGACTATCTACTAGCGTCCATCACCGCCGGTAGTTGCTCGCTCAAAGTGACTCATCAGTAGGAAACAGCGCGTCGATGGCCACCCTCTTACGTTCGAATTGACGTTAATATTACCGGGGCTGCGAACGCAATCGGCCGACATAATAACCGTTTTAGGCGGCTCTCTGACCCGGCGATTCGCCTGGCTGCTGCGACTCCATCGTTTAAGTGACGTCGGCGTTACGAGAGCCGTAGCATTAGCTTTGACTCGCTTAATTCGATTCAAGAGAACGTTCTCCTCGGCAAGAAATATTTATTTCTCTGTATGCCTCCCCGAGTAGCGCGTTTGTGTACGTTTCACAGTGATATGTAACATCATCAAGAATGTTTTAAGACACTTAGAGATTTCTCTCTCCTTCTCTTTTGTTCTCTCATAAGATTCCGACCTAAGAAGATTAATTGTCGGAATTACTTCTTCATATAAATTCTCATTTGCTCGTAAAAATGTACGCACCTAATTATTCTCGCGTGTAATTAAATTTGTACACAAAAAAACAAAAAAAACAAAAAATACGAAAGAGAACCAGAATTCTTCCTGATATACACTTCGAGAGATTCTTCGACAATGAACAATTCCTCGCCGTTGTCGAATTTACGTGGCGCAGTCATCGTCGTCGTCGTCGTCGTCGTCGTCGTCGTCGTCGTCGTGCGGCGCACAATGAATCTTTGAAAAGGGCGAAGACTCCGAAGTCCCGTCGACTCGGAACGCAAATCTGATTGGCTCATGAATATTAAGTTCGGCCCGCAATTATTATCTGCGTTATAAATCGGGCGACTTGCCTCGCCTGCCTTCTTCGCAGTCAGCCAGGCCGGCCGTTATTATCCGCGCGCGCACACACTCGCGCGGCACATGCGACTATATTACGGACACGCTCGGTTCACGCACACCATATCCCGTCCCCGCACATCCGTTGCACCTTCACGCAACGCTCGCGATTACCCCCAAGTGTTAATTACTAATCTCGCCTCTGCTAATTATAATTAACGCCTTTCGGCCCGGTCTCTGGCCGAGCGAGCGGTCGTGTCGGGTATACGTTGCAAAAGGAAAGGACAGATCGGATCGAGTTGTTCGCGTACGTAAAGGAGATCGGCCGGCTTCGACGGAAAGAGAGAGAGAGAACCGCCGTAAACGTGTGCGCGCGTCGGGACCGGTTTTACACTTTTTTCGTGGCGAAGAGGTGGAACAGACCGTTTCGGATTTTCGTGTAATAAAAGAAACCCACGCCTCTCTTTCTCTCTTTCTCTTAGAACGTAATTCGGACCCGACGCAGCATCCGCGGTTACCGCGACGGACCATCTTGCACGCGACTCGAACAAATCTCTCTTTCGTCAGACCTACGTCAGAGAAGTTTAAAAAAGTTATATTTATATTGTCTCTCTTTCTCTCTCTTTCCTAATGTCTTTCTTCTACAGATACTCTATCGATAAATTATGAAATTCTTTCCATTCGCAAAGTGCAATAATAAGACGCAATTATACTCTAAATAAATTACTCGTAGAAATCAATTGATCGACCGGCCCACTGGTCTCGCATTCTGAGTATAAGGGCAGCGAACATCTCGAGTTCTCAACTCTTTAGGATTTTTTTTTTTCAAGCCGGTTCTCTTTCAATCGAGTTGTGATCGGTTGAAAGACGAATCGGGTCTCCAAATACTGTCTCCAATACTGAGAAATGATGCATCGCTGTATAAGATTCGGACTATTCCTTGGTTCGACTATTCCATAGTCTTCCATAGAATCTTTTATTATTCAGCAAATGCATCATTTTTCGAATACTTCGCAAAAATATTAAAAAGAAAAATAAGTAAAGAGTAATCAATTTTCTTCGCATTTACAATAATTCTAGGTGGCAGTAGAGAATTACACCTAAAGAAAAAAGAGAGAATCAAAGATGAATTGAAGGACTGAAAACTCCATTCAAAAAACTCACTTGTAAAAAAAATTTACTTGTAAACACGTATTTATTCATAGACCTATATACACACGCATTTCCGCACAAACATCCTGCAGACTGCTCTTTTTTAAGAACCTTATATATTTCGTTTGAATTTTTGAGGAGCTTAAGAATTTAATTGAGAATCAAAGATATGCAAGTCCAGATAAGATAAAAATACACATTAATAGTCGCTTGAGCGTTGATAACGGCTTTGACTTATATTTAAACCACTGTACACTGCTGCCTGTTCTCAGTTACTTTAATATTTCTATATTGTAATCATGTGAACTTGTATAAGTTTTAATTCAAGAACATCATATTTATGTGCGTAATCATGTGATAATTTCCATCTGCTTTGTTCTGTAAGTTGTTAATTTATAAATTTTATGAATCTAACAATCAAATTGTATTTTGTAGATATATATTGATAAAGGCCTAATCTAAGGTCGAAAACGTTCTATATGTTACCTGCTTGAATAAAGTAATGCATCTATCATACACACGTTATCACCAGTGTTTTTGCTTCAAATGGGCATTATACATTTCCTGTTTTTATAAGAATTTATTGAAGCTTACTACACTCCTATTCTAAGATAAAAATACAAATATTTTTTTTTTTACACAAAATATGCTATATCTCGAAGAGAAAAAGGTAAGTCGGAGACAATACGGTAGCGATCAAAAAAATAAATGTAAAATCTACCGCGTCAATTGCGACGTGCGTGTCGCGTTTTCTCGCATTGAATTCGCGCGTCACATTATCGTCGGTATTTGGATCTGACATTGGTCGGGGCCGAAGCTACCCAGAGCTACCTGCTGCCGTTGTGGCGCGTCTCTCGGCAGCTCCTGCGGCACTATACGCCCGGTACCTCATTAAAATATGCAAATACACAGCTCTCGGGTCGTCCGTTCCGTTTCCTTGGCCGTCCCGCGCGCCTTTCTGTGTGTGTGTGTGTGTGTGTGTGTGTGTGTGTGCGTATGCGTCGAAATGTTTACGATCACGGCGAAATTAAAAGTACCGCTAAAATATTGCCCCTAATACGTATGTGGTGACTGCTTGCTGCTGTTGTTGCTGCTGCTGCTGCTGTTGCGGCCGCCGTCGCCCTGGCCCTCTCCGTTGGCTCCCTAAAGCTCCAATCCAGCAGTCTTCGTTGCTCGCTCCCCGTTCGAGTGGCACGCAAGACTAAGACTGACGACGCCCGATGAAAATGAGTGCGGGTGACTCGCACAGCCGGTTGGTGACACTTTGCGGGTGCGTAATTTAGCCGGCGCGCGGTTTTTTTCCCGAGGACATACACGGCGCCGATTGCCTCGGTCATTAGTCAAATTAGGCTAACGACCGCGAGGCGCGTCGCGCCTTATCTCTCTGCTGAAAAGCGAATAAAATGTCCAAAGATAAATCGCGCGCCGATAAATCCTACAGAAAGGAAATTAAACTTCACCGCGCGCGACATGTTCGATGACTACTGAGATAGTCCTTGGCTTGGTTAAGATACGTTGTCTATTTACATGCGTTGTTAATTTACACTTATACTACTCTGTACAGAGCCATTTCGATTTGCATATTTCGCGCGAATTTTCGGCGTCGGGAAATTCGTTTCCGTGAAATTTTTCAACTTCGTTTCGTTCAATTCTCCGCCTCATACCACGCGGCAAATATAATCCCGCGCGATGCGACGAGTTAAGGACTTAGTCTCCGCTCCGGGTGACGAACGATCGCGCGATAAACCAAGCTCGTACGGATTTACGGATATGTTACACGCGGATACGTGCGTGTAACTCGCGGGATCGCCGCTCGAAAGCGAGCAAAAAGCGAGCGCATTTTGGACAGATCCTCGGACGGATCTTCGGCGTGCGTCTTCGAGGGTATTTCTTTCGAAGGCGATTCAGTCCGCGCACAGTCCGACTGGTCGGACCGTCAAACCCCCGGTGCGCGTACGTATCTCAGGATCCTTGCGCGATGATTTTTACGATCCTGATCCGCTAACGAGTAGCCCAGCGCTTATTCCATCGGCGAATCTTATGCGGCGATAATTCTTCATTATCGTACATTGTTGCGCGGCGATGTCGACGAGCGAGCCGCTACCTTGTGCTCTTAGTCCAGTCAATAGGGAAAAAAAAGCACCTTTTTGTGCAAAAATGTTTAACTGAAATCCGATTACATTACCTTGTAGTGTGCGCTTCACTGATGAACCCCTATAGTCGTGCAACCAAAATTTTTTGTCAGCACTTGTTATAAATGATGATTGAA
>NW_018020702.1:504462-518557 GCF_002006095.1 Pseudomyrmex gracilis
CTGACAAAAAATTTTGGTTGCACGACTATAGGGGTTCATCAGTGAAGCGCACACTACAAGGTAATGTAATCGGATTTCAGTTAAACATTTTTGCATGAAATTTTCCCTATTGACTGGACTATCTCGTCTAAGTCGCATCTGCGATGTTCCTCGCTCCGGGCTGTACGTGCGCGTTGAAAATAAGCGTTTTTTACGAGGCCGGAACGCGGAGTAATCAGGACGCGATTTTAATTGCCATCGCGTTTTTGTCAGGCTAATTTTGACATTTACGAGCGGTCAGCGACGCACGGAGGGCGAATAATCAGACTGCGAAATAGTCGATACAAATTCGGCATTCATTACAGCGTTACGTGCCTCTCTGCCTTCTGTTGCTCTTTGCTCGTGGCAAAAAGAAAACGAGTCTTGAGCGACGTGGCAATTCTGATTCTTATTCGCCGGGATTGATACATGAGGAAAGAAAATCGTATCATTTTCTTTCCAGCAATGGAAGATCGGTCTGATTTTTCAAATTTCGATATTGGCCCCGTAACAAAATCGGAGACAGAGTGAAAGAATCCTACGAGTTTTCTGTGCAAACGCGTTAATTAACAAAAAGACTATATACATCAGAATGTGCACTTGTGACATTAATATTTTAGAAACAGAAGCGCGCGGAGAGCAATATCGATGATACACAATTTCGTCGCCGCGGTTGAAGGCTCATTCCGAGTGTCGTCGGCACGACGTTTTCGAGGATTAATAATCAGAATATTAATCTGTCCCTCGTCGGGTTATATATTTGTTAATGAGTGCGAAACGAGTTCCTCAAGGAACGCTCCTTGGAGCTTGCGATCAGCGCGGGACAGCCGAGCTGTAGTTTTCGCATTACGATTAAACATGATTTATCGCCGCGTGACTGCGCCTTCCAACGTGCGCGTGTGGTAATTCCATCGGCACGTAATGGTATCCCTCGAAAGAGAGAAAAGACTTATTCGCAGACTCGGCGGAGTCGGTGCAGCGCCGACAACGCGGAACAAAGAAGCGCGCGCGGCTTCACCGACGTGCTAATTATGCGAAGCATAACCGCGACCTTCTTCTTCGCATAACATTGGAACGCTTGACTTGGACGGGTTCCCAATTGCTCACCGCGCGATCCATAAATGCTGCGACATAGTCGCGGCGACGACGCCGGTGGATGAGCTACGACCGCGCATTCATTCGTTAGTTTAATGCGCGATTTTATTACGCGACCGTTTTTTGTTTTTTTTTTGTTTTTTTAATTCTAGTCTTAATGACGCGACCGATCTTGTTCTTTATTAGCGCCATCGCGCGCCAGACGATATGATTTTTTTTATCGTCCTTTTTCCTTGGCGGTTTCGCACGAAAAGAATCCATTACGGTGGTCGGAAATTTTTGGCCGTTCGACTTGTTCGAGAATTGCTTTTACAATATCCCGCGTGTAATTTATTTATTGATAAATGTTACGGAGCGAAACAATTTGTTTTTTGTTTTTTTTTGTTTTTTGTTTTTTTTTCTCAATGAGTCTCAGCTGGATGGGTTTCCGCGTTTGTGTCGCGTTTTGACGGATCATCGACGGCGCTGATTCCACAGAAGCGACATAAATCTTTGTCGTCGCCGAAGCTGCCGCCGCGAGGAGTCTCGTACAGTCTCGAAAGCACTTAATCACAGTTACCCTTATTGAGCCTACAGATTTATCCACGCCCAGTAGCCTTGGTCCTATCATGACGGGCGGATGATTACCCAGCTACGTACCAAATGATGCGCGGGATCGGACGGGAAGGATACAATAAAATGCCAGAGGGCACTTCATTATGCGCGCTCGCAACGCATAATCGAGTATTGCCAATTCCCGCGTGCGCTTTTGCATCAACGCGAAGTTATCGCCCAGCTTCGCGACAAAAGCGGAGGAGACGTCGCGCGCGAAGTGCGATAAACGGAAAGAGAGAGAGAGAGAGAGAGAGAGAGAGAGAGAAAGAGAGAGACGCAACTTTCATAATTATATAGCTGAAGACCGTATCTTTCTCTCTCTCTCTTTCTCTCTCTCTCTCTCTCTCTCTCTCTCTCTCTCTTTCTCTCTCTCTCTCTATCTTTCTCTTTGTCGGTCGAAAACCTTAAATCTGGAACCGCTGGAGAGAGCTGGCTTACGCGCGTTAATAAGTCCCCGACTCGAAAATCGGAATTAATATCGCGTCACCATTCATCTTACCAGCGGTAATTTATCCCGCTCTGCCTCTTCCAGCCTCTTCCCCCCCAGGTTCTCTTTCCTCCTCTTCCTCGTCCTCCTCCTGTATAGTTGCGCGAATCCCCCGCGCCGCACACCGTACTCCCTTTTCCTCGGGGCTATATGGCGGCGATTTTTGTTAATGCGTAATTGAATTTACGGAGCGTGTCTACTAGATTGTATCTGGGCTATAGATTTCAGCTGGGCGATAACCTTGGGAAGGCGTGGACTGCGGTTCGATTCAATTCCCATTTATAACACCGTCACATCGAAAGTGGCGCCGTAAGTATCTGCAGCCGATTGTAAATACACACGTGTCCCGCGTGGATCGCGGTCCACACACGTGTACACCGTAGGAGTATATAACACAGAGAGAGCGCCGCGGTAAAATTCAATCAACTTCTTGCTTTTTTTTCTCTCTCGTTCACGTTTCGCCCTCTCCCTCTTTCTCTCGCGTTTCTCTACTCAGCTCCGCGAACCGGGGGCTCAAACCCGACACTCTAGATCCCTCGTCAAATACTCGCAGATACACCGGTGCCCCCCCCCCTCCCCCGTCCCTTTCTCCGTCATGTGCCGCCAGTAGCGAGTTACGCGCGGACTGCGATCCTTGAGAACTCATGAATATTCGTCCTGTAATTGATACGTATACCGATACCGATCGCGAGCGTTCGCGAGAGACAGAGAGAGAGAGAGAGAGAGAGAGAGAGAGCTAAAGGTATGCCGAGCTAAAAGTTAATAACCCTCGTTAATTCGTCGGACTTATTTCGCGATAATGAGTGAGCCAACCGTGTATAATAACTTTCGTAGTCTTTTGCGCGCTTCGCGATTGAGAGAAAAAGAGAAACTTGTTCTACGCGGATTACTTAATGCTTGATTAACAGGTGCGTCGACTTTGCAGCTGCAAACCGGTCATCATTTTGAAACGATCGGAAGAAGTCGAAGGAAAGAAGTTGACACAAAATGCATTAAAAAATTACACATGCGCCTGAAGAGAAATAACAAGAAAATCTTTTAAAAATCTTCTTGCGCAAATTTATTCAAGATTATTTTATCGAACATTGATAAGAGCGGCAGGTGAACGGATTCTCGATATTTGTATGTAATACGCGCATGCGAACGCGAATGATGGCATTTCAGATCGACGCCTCTGATTGTCACTTAACGAGGTAAGAGTCCTCGGGCAAATTGTTAGATCACAGCCAAGACGTTTAGACTCGACGCAATGCCCGTCGAGTAAGGCGATAGCGCGTGGGCCGCGCAAAACACTGAATGTTAATTGTTTACCGATAGTACTTTATGAAGGCTATCATTCAGTTGCCTCTCTCCTCGTAAGATTGTGCGTCTATTCGACATTTTCTAACGAGTACCCACCGCGCTGCGCCGGGAGAGATATCGAGAACGCGATCGGCAAAGCCCCGAGGCGAAAACATCGCATCAAAATATTCTAAGGTGACAGAGACTTAAAGTCCGCGCTCTCGACGGGACCGAGATTAACTTTAGCTGTTACGTTCCTTTCATTATGCGCGGCAAGAGAAAAGTTTCATTTAATTATACTTTCAAATAAATGTGAAATAAATATCGTAAATATAAACGGGACGCGCGATACGAGTGTGAGTTCGAAATTTAGAATAAAGATGAAGAAGGCAGCGAGCGTTCGCGAATATACAGACCAGACTCCCGGAAACTTACGACAAGATGGAGGTGAATCTCCCTGCGTTCATCAAGAGAAGACAGAATTAATCTAGATTTCTCATTTTATTCTCTCACACGAAAACACAAGATGATGACGATATTCCGAGAGATGGAGAAGCGAGCGGTTGGAAAGAACGCGAGGAAACGCGAAGAAAGTCTTTTCGTCCGTATTCCCGAGTTTTCGCTCATTCCGATGCGATTCGGAGTAAAACGTATCGGTCTCTGCAGCAACTCGGGGACGAGTTCTCCACGGATGTATCCACGGGGAAGAAATTTGTTCCGTCGTGCCGGCCAATTTACCAAGCAGTATCACCAAGACATATCGAAGTTCTAAATTCGCGATTTGCACCAAAGTTCGACACTGTTTGCACAGCATACGCCACGGTTAGTTTGTCGGTGGTCACGTGAGACTCAGGTCTCACGTCTTGTACCGATGCTATAGCTCACATTCTGTTGGCTGGACACTTGGCGACGACCCATCCCTCATCCCTGTCGTAGCTGTCCGGGCTTCCAGGTACTGTCCAGTCACTGAACTCTCGAGCAACTTCTGTTATTATAAGTTAACCCCACAGACCCCGCGCCTCTCTTCGACCCCACCAGCCTGCTCAGATTATGGCCATCAGCCAGCGACCCGAGATCTGGGTAACGCCGCGCCCAACTTTGCTTCGTTTGTGTAAGGAAGCGTCTCGGGTCATTCGAAGAATAACACGTTCGACCACTTGTCCCTTCTTCAGAAGAAGAGAGATCGGCGAAAGTACTTCGGTACAGCTTCGATTCCGATAGCCTGTCGTCGAACATCTCGTGCGCTTTTCTAACATACCTTTTATCTGATATACCGATTTTTTTAGAGCGTGTCCACACTTCACTCTCTTTCACAAAAGAAATATATTCACGCTTATTTTGTTGTAAAAGAAATCTCGATTTTAAGTAATTTAAGAGTAATTTGAAAAAAACTTTTTAGTGGATATAAAAAAGAATCGCTTGTCCAAGTTTCATTTCGACGTTTCGACAAATCAACACTGATTTTTGATACATTTCATCGCCAATCAGAAGAATTCGCAAGAGTCTCTTTCAGTGCAGAACGAAGTGCGACGTAGATATATATAGTTGAATCTACCGAGCTTGAATAATCAGCGTGAGGTTAAAAACCGCGTACGTATTCGACTTAAAAGGACGATACACTTTCGGAGGCAGCAAATGCAAAAGAGAAGAGAAGCGGAGCAGCTTTACGAGAGCGGAAAGTTGCACTGGAGATATAAAGCAAGCACGTCGCATATAACTTACAATCAGCCCAGGCCCCGGCTCTCTCTCTCTCTCTCTCTCGCCTCTTCCTCTCCGCTTCACTCGCTAGACGTTCGCTCCGCGAGCTACCGGCGTGGGGTTTACCTTGAACTCGGCATCAAAGTTCGACTTAGTAGAATTTATGACAACGGTGACGCGCTAAAACGTGCTAACTTCCAAGTTCTACACGATTCAAGAGAATTCTTGCTGGCTGCCTGCCGAGTAAACATTGCGCGCGTCTGAAATATTCAAGAGATGCGCGGTAGAAACAATAAAATTTAATAAAACACACCAACCGCTTGCGCTACTAGCTCGGCGCTAAAATTTTAAGTGGTTCTGTTTAACAAAAAATGACTTGCGTAACGGGACGTGCAAATTTCAAAATTTACTCCGCGCTCTTCGCTTCCTCGTATATAATTTATTCGAAACGGTTATCTTCCTCAATCACGTTCGCGCGATTCGCGTGCGCGAAAATATATTTGTGACATTTGTTTACAAAAAGTATGTCCGTGTGATTATTCAAGATTATTTTGACCGCTATAAGCTTCGTTCATTCGCGTTCATTGTGCGAGCAAAACTTTTCGGAAAGTAGAAAGCCACAGCACAACGCGATACATTTTAATGCAAAAAATCGACGTGTATCGAGTCGACCTCGTGTGTCAATCCATGTTTGGTTTCTTCGAGTACGGGCGCGAATAAAATGCCGGAGCTCTGATCGCGCGCGCGCGTAAACGCGCGTCTCACTAACCGATGAGGAAGAAAAAAAAAGGAAAGCGCGTTTTTATGGAAGACACAATGACCGAAAATAAATCGATAACTCAATTAAAGCCGCTGGATCCGCGTTGAGAATCGGTTAATCAATTCACACGTGTACCCTGTGTTACACAAGCGCGCATAACAATCACGCTCATAAACCAGGCACGATTTCATTAACTTATCTCTTTCACCGGTACGCATGCGTGACTTGAAGAAGTAAAATCAGCCAATTATATCTCGTCCGTGAAAACGATCGACGAATGTACCACGTGCATTTTTATCTCTAAGGGCCTCCCCTCCCTCCCCGCGCGTTTCGCGCTCAAGGGCGTCATTATTATTCGTACGACACTTTATACACAGTTCTTCGGATATAGTTGCAAGACGAGAAGTGTATAAGATATATATACATTCTCTTTCTGCAACAATTTAACCAATTAAGATAGCATCTTCCGAGAGAATTATTCAGTTTTCATAGTCGTACATACGCGAAGGGATCAAGTATGTTTTCTCCCTTCGACGAACTATTGAAATCGAGAGACACTCGGGAATTTTATATTTCAACCGCATTTATAATAACCGCGTCCGATTAATTTCTCGAATTGCCTTTAATCACTTGGAATATTCCCGATTGACGCTACACTTAATCATATCATCCACGTTGTTCGAACGATACAGAGACGACACTAGCAATTATCACTTTTCTAACCGGAGCGAGAACGTCAGCGTTTAATTCGCCGCGAGGGCCGCTCGAATCTTTATTTCGATCGATGATCTCGATCGTTAGGCCGTTTTATCTGAAGAACGTTCGCTTATGCACGCGATCCCGGGGGCCGGGGAGAATCCGCGGTGATGCGAGAGCAACGCGAGAGAGAAACGGACTTATTCGCGCAATTAGACAGAAGCGTCCGGTCTTTGCAAGAGGGTGCGACAATAGATACGCGGCGGACAGCACAATGGTCATTGTAAATCAAGGCATTTTAAAAATCTGACAGGATATATGTTGACTGCGCTCTCGGTCTCGTATATCGTGTCACACACGGCTTGCAGCGCCGGCCATTAAATACAGCATTATGTTATTCAACAATCCGAACGACTTTAGGCGCGGTAATGGTAATTGCCGGGACACACTCCCCTGCGGGACGTCATTTTCGGCAAGTTGCCATTCTCCTTCGCGCGTTTCACGCCCTCGAATTATTATCCGATCGTTTGCGTCTTTACGAGTTGGAAGAAAATTGTTAATAAATATAGTCACGCGGTTTTATAAATTTGTTACAAAATTTTTTAACAACAGAACAAGTTATTTTACAACATAAGAACAATTTTTAATATAATTATTTTAATAAATAAAGTATAAAAACTATAAATATAAAGCGTTATTTCATGTGTGTGTAATTTACATGATCTTATATACGAGATTATATCATTTCGAGAGAATTTCAAAAGCAATGAAAAATATTGGAGAGAGATTGCAAGGAGGAAAACCAGAACAAAACGCGATGAAAGAAGAGAACGCTCGTGAAATGGCTTAGGCCAAGCGAGGAGAGTCGGTCTAACTGCGCGTAGACACGCGACAGACTCTCCATATAATTTCTTACAAATATGAAACGAAGTCTGTACTTGGCAAATACGAAGATCGGCTTTCACCACCTCCTTTTCTCTATCTTCCCCGTTTGCCGCACTTTACGCGCTTTCCCCCGCTGCTCCTCACCTTTTGTCTTTAATCAGCGGGGTTCTGATTTACGGGGAATTAAAGCGGCTCTCAATCACCGTGACAGTCCTACCATCTCACCGCTTCATGAAGATCGATAGGTAACATTACTTCGCGACGCGAACTAAAGTAGCATTATCGTCGAGAACAATTAAAAAAAAAAAAAAAAAAAAAAAAAAAAAGAGAGGAAGGCGCGTCCACGGCGAGAAGAAAGGAAGACCGAGGCGAGCGCACAAATAAGCCGCGCTTGAGCGTAATCAATCGCGGCGTAACCTGATAATCAAGCACATTGATGCTCCATTTTTTTACAGTGACTAACGACGCCGTAAACCACAAACATTATTATCGTGTGCGAGCGTGTATGCAATTAGCATTAATCCTTAAATTATTATTAATTGTTCTATGTGTTTATAAGTGCCGGCGGGTGCAGCTGTATAGCCGAACGGTAGTCTCTTTTCTAGTTTCCTCGCGTGCGCGCGAGGAACTGGAGCCTTTCTCCGTTCGCAAACCAGTTGTCACGGGGCAGGTGACCCGAAAAGGACACGCTCGCGCGCTGATTTCTAACGTAGGTGAGCTCGTAAATCTATTCGTCGACAGGCCAGCCGGTCTATATCGCACGATCACAAGGACGTTAATTAACGGACGACTAATATATCGATTACTTACTCCGGATTGCGATTACCGCTTAATGCGAAATTATGGCTTCCCGCTCCATAGGGTTTCGCGTTCCGCGCGCGTTTTGCAATCCATCTAAGCTAAGTTTCTCGATAATAAGTAAGGTGAGGTAATCATAAGCAGAGGTATATACTCGGGCACGCAAGTTTATACGAGGAGATATTTTTACACACAAATTTTATAGTAAACAATTTCTACAAGTTAATTGTTGGAATTTTCTCAAACTTCACAACATGCTATTGCGTTGCATCCTTTCCGTTTTTGTTTATCAGTACGTCTTGCGAATTTTTCTAACGTACACAACACCATCCCTATAATATACCGTTTTATTTTTCAATATCTCTCACAGAGAAGAATAATAAATTATTGTTTCTGTGATTTTACTAGGGAATTGATAATATAATTTATATTGTTAATTCACGTCGAGATTGTCGTCGGCGTTGTGTCACGCGCATTAGGTGTACTTATACAAGAAAACCAACCGTCGTCGCGCATTAAAATCGCCAAGTTGAGAACCTGTGAAGTATAACCTGCAAGCTAGAAATCCAAACGGTAACAAGAGGTTACGTTTAGGGGCAGTAAGCAGTAATGTATTCTGTCGGAGAGAAGTGAAGCATGCATATTCTAGATATATTATAAATAATTACTCAATTATATCTTTGGAAAGGCAATGAATAAAGATGTCTGTTGCCGAGCGGTAGGCAAGGAGAGGGCCGGCAGGCTAATAAAAAAAAAAACTTGCGTTGAATATTCAAACGCAACAAACTAGGTACACGGGGGTGCTAGGAAGCGGACAGGGAGAGGGGGAGAGAGCTTATTTCAAATGGAGATCCATATTATACCCTCTTCTTACCAGAACGTACTTTTGTTTCCAGATTTCGCGATTTTTGCCGTGCTCGAGTGCGAGTGGAACGCCGGGGGTTGGGAGGGGACGGGGGTGAAAAGAGGGAAAACGCACTTGAATTTCTAAACGGCACTCGAACCGGCCTACGAACTACCTCACAATAAACGCGATCGTTTTATCGATGACTAATTATCGTATTAATCGATGCTCACAAAAAAAAAACGCCTGGCCGTGCATGTATATATCAGCGGGAGGGGGGTGACGAAGACCGATCGAGAATGTAAAGGCGAGTCAGAGATTGAATCCTTAAAGAGAGTTACACACAGCCTCTCGCAAATCGGGCGCGTGATCGATCCGCGAGCGCTATAATTTCCTGATTCTGGTTGGGCGGGGGGGGGGGGGAGGGAGGCATCGGTGACATGAAAATTTATACGATCAAATAGATCCGTACAGGCCGCGGATACGGTGATAAAGTGCAAGTACGTGACACAATTCCGAATTAAAGTCGACACAATCAGACGATTTCTCGATACATCGTTTGGTTTTAAGAGTCCGTATGCATACAAATGTACTGCATGTTTAAACTCGATCGTCTTATAAGGCTCGTTCGTATAAAAAATAACACAACAAATGCATAACGCGCGCCTTGTGTCTTTACGTAATTGCGCGCCTATAACACCTGTGTGTGTGTTATTAATATGTACATAAATGCAATATTCTATTCTCGCGATTCGGCGATCGACTTCGAAATTCGAAACGATAAGAGGAACCGAGGAATATGTGATTTAATCAAAGAACTTGTCATAGAATATATATGTCTGTATAAATATTCAGACCGTGTATCACAAGTAATCTATTTTCGATGGATAGCACGAGGACGTACGGAAAATTTCTATTTCCATTCGTTTCGATGTACGTATGTGTGCATTGCGATGCGTCACTTAAAGACTGAGATAACGTGTTTAAAGCGACGTCCGCGTCCGATGATTCCGAAACATCCGACACGAATCGTTGAACCCCCTAATTCGCGCGGAACCGTTTATCTGGCTAACAGCTCTCGCGGAGCTCGCTTGTTTCTTGCCGCGTTCGCCGCTCTATTCCCAGTACGGACGAGAGACCGAAAAACTTTATTGAGGCATAAATTTGCCGAGGCGGACACGATAACTTTAAAATATTACGGAAATGAAAAGCTTTCGCCGACGCGCGCAATGTTTGTCTCCTTTTCCGCGAAAGATAATGCGACTACGGGCCGGATTTACGGGACGTTGTTTTGTAAGTGGACCTTTCTCGACGGCTAAAGATACCGTGAATTTAAAGCCGGTTAAGCTACTTTTTCTCACTCGTCGCGGTTGAAATGCATCCGCGACGAATTTTCTCACGTACGGATCGAACGAAGACGTCGGCGGCGCGACACACGTTTCGACGCACGTGCGTCAAGGAAGCCACGTCGTAAACGCCAAACGCCTATATAGTTTAACGCATGGTGTAATAATATAAGGTGTAACATTCCGTGGATGCGCAGTAGCCAACCAATCAGATTTGGGTCAAAATGCTTGGAATATGGCGTCCAATATATATAGTGTCCATGTGACACATTCTGTTACAGATGTATTTTGACCCAAATTGCCGCCGCCATTATGCGCAATGTTACACCTTATATTATTACACCATGGTTTAACGTAAAGTTTCGATGCTAAACTTCGGTACTAAATAATGCTACGTGGAGAGATGTAACGCGTATTCAGTGACTAGAATCACATCACCGCGAGATAAGTCGTATGTCTATAAAATGACAAACCTTATTCTATTCTCGAATAATAATATTGTCTCTCGGTCGAAATTGGACTGTAAACTTTGCAGAAACATCGGAGCACGGAGAGAGCACTCGAGTCTCTCCCACGTCGATATACTCGCGCACTCGAAGTCAAAGAAACCCGTCGTCTCGGGATTTGCGCGCATGAACGAAACGATATTTTCATAAGACGCCGGGGCTAGAAATCGACGTTTCCGCCTCGACAATT
This sequence comes from Pseudomyrmex gracilis, assembly GCF_002006095.1. Classification (NCBI taxonomy): domain Eukaryota; kingdom Metazoa; phylum Arthropoda; class Insecta; order Hymenoptera; family Formicidae; genus Pseudomyrmex; species Pseudomyrmex gracilis. Next base: position 515,661 of record NW_018020702.1, read on the forward strand.
TTCCGCATGCACAGATAGGGGCCACTCTCTGCCGGACGTGATTGGCTTCTGATAGAATTACGAAGGGTGGACACACACGGGACTACTACCCCGGTCCCGTGTGTGTGTGCGTGTGTGTGCGCGCACTCGCGACACTGTGCACTACACACATACACACACAGATAGAACCACAAACGACCCTCGCTTAAAACAAAGGATGGAGGATGCTGCGTCGCTCCGGCGCATCTTCATATAGTCGGGATCATATTAAGTTTATTTTTTGTCCCTCCGCATGGAAACGGGAAATTGATGAGGTCCTTTCTATGGTGTACAGGGATGAAGAGGACACGATCGTGTGTTCTCTCTCGTGTTTGCCGGCCGTAAGAAGCAGCGACGTCGATCGTTTCATTACGTTGAATAGAATTCGCGTGCCGTGTATCTATGACGTTCGCTTCCGATCGAATTTTTACTCTTAAACTCAATACTCTATTGTTAAATCTTAAATTAGTAGCATGTTAAATATACATATGTATACATATATATGTGTATATATATATATATGTGCGTGTGAATATTTGAAGAAATAAAAAATGTTTACGTGTGTTTGTTATATTTTATCCTAGCCCTAGAAGAACTCGACTTGGATACGATTTGAAGACGGTGCCGTTTCTAACACACCGGGGGATGCGGTAGAGCAAGGGCGTGAATGGGGTCGTGAAATTGAAAGATTCGAACGGCATTCATGCCAATTTCCTTTCGACGCGATTTCATAATTTTATTGGCAATTTACGGCCCATTTACCGCTTGCGTGTAAGGATCGCGCAGACGCCGTTTGGCCGCTTTCTCGATCGGCGCCACGATCTGCTACTTCCTCGTCACTTGTGTCACCCATATTCGGGAGGGTAACGATATTTTTAGGGTTACGCACTACGCGCGTACACTGAAATCTTCGTCCGAACGAAATTTACGAATGACGGCGCGCTGATTCGATGTACGATTCGGAGGGTCTTCCCGCGGGGGTGTTCGTGTAATTACGCAGTCCTAAAGCGGACGAATATTATCGAAGCCTTGCAACAAATGTAATTTGAAAATCCTTTCGGGGTTTCCGTTGAATGGAAGGCGAAAATATTATTTTTTTTCGCGTTACCGCTCCGGCGCGAATAAATTTTAGGTATCGTCAATGTAATATTACTGGCGAATTTCGGAGTTTATAATGCGCTTTATCGCCAATGAATTTCAATCGGCCAATTTTATTCTCTTTATCTTTGTGCGAAAATTGTTTTGATATTTTCTCGACTCTATTACAAAGATACGAAGTTTGGGACCTTTGTTATATCAATATTGTACAATTTTTTCATTTGTTCATTATTTAAGCATTTTATTTGTTAAAATGTATTAAAAATAATTTGCGGTCTTTTCTTTAATAAAAAATAAAATTTCAACAAAATCGAAGCGTATATTCGATCTCTATCGAACGTAAATAAAGAAATGATCAAGACGTGCGTCACTTTCTAAAAGGTACTTTCTATCCTGTGAAAAAATCGTGTTTAGTAAGCCGTCGATTTTCGAGGCGGACTGTACTCGCATGCCAACAGCGTCGGTCGCCTGAAAGTCGAGCACATCATTTTATCTCCATGATAAATACGCTACATTTTATGCGCATTATTTTGCGCCCCCTCCATCCGCACGTGAGAGCTGCCCAAACCTCCGATCCACCCTCGTGCAACCTCCGCGCCACCCGCTTGCCTCCTCGTAGCGTTTCTCACCCCCTCGAGCGACACATACGTGCAACGCGGTTGTATCTCTCCATGCTCGTCGTTCGCAACCCGACGACCCGCTGCCCCGCCGCCCTCCGGCCTCTCTCAGCACCGCCACCTCCTCCGTCCAACGTCCTCCAACCCCTTCCTGTCCTGCTCTCTCGCGCGTCCGTCCGTCCAGCCACCGCCACCCCGTACACAGCCCATCTTTTTTAATGTTAGGCAGTTATAGCCGTGCGCAGCGCGAGCTGTCCCTCTCCCATTCTCTCTTTCTCGTCGCCGCTCTTCCCGTTCTGTCTGTTGCACTCCGCGTTTCTCGCTCTTTCTCGCTGTCACTGTCTCCCTCTCCCTCTCGTTCGCGCTCTTTCGACAAAAAAAAAAGAAGAGGACTTAGGTCAATTTTTATCACACAAACCGGCCGACCGAGCGGCGCCCATAAAAAATGCCTCTTTACGTATGGCGATTGGTCCGCAACGGGCTTCGGGGGTAATGCCGAACCGCTCTCTCACTTCCTCCCCCTCTCGCGGTATGCTCCTCACCGTTGGCGTCTCTTTTCGACGCGCGTTCTCCGCTTCTCTACCTGTCCTCCTCGTGCGCTCTCTTGCGCTCCTCTGTCTCTTTCGCCCTTTCCTCCTTTTTTTTTCGACGCGGGGAAAAAATGCGCGCCGCCCGTCGATTGGTCGAGGGGACAGATGACGTAGTGAGCGACGTGCCACCCCCCGGCTTTGGGGGTGGGGATGCACGCGAGACGGTGGTGAGAGGGCGCGCGGTTGAGTGCGAGCGCCGGCACCGACGGGTGCATATATCGAGGGGGTGTTGCATGCGAGGGTGCAAAGGGAGAGGAAGGGGAGAACCTCAGATCAAATTGGAAATATTATTATACGTAAAGAATCTTCGCGGGATCTCCGCGCAGAGTGAAAGAGCCAGTAGTTCTTGTGCGTCCGGCAAAACGCGATATCTTTAAATGTAAGAAAACTAAATATGATCGAGATCGATAGTCTCCCTCTCTCTCTCTCTCTCTCTCTTCTATACAAATTATTCATTTTTTTAATAATATTTTTAAAATTGCATTTGATAAATATGCGTGTAATTTTCATGTTCCTCTGAAAAGTCAATATTAAAAATTTACGTGATTGATTGGTTTTCGATTTTTTATTTGAC
>NW_018020703.1:0-32596 GCF_002006095.1 Pseudomyrmex gracilis
AACTTTAAAACAATAATTTCTAAAATACCTCTTTATAAAATATTCCTTAAACATTTCACAATAATATTTCACTACATATTCAATTATTCAAACAAATTTATTGTTTATAAAAAATATATAAATGTTGTATACATATATAAAACTTACACTTATAAATTTTGATTTTGTGCTCCAGAATTTCCAAAATGTTCGTCAATGCGAATTGCGTACTTCACAATATTTGTAACGTCAGTACTAATAATGGCATATTATTCAGCGGCATTAGTTAGTTTTCTAACGTCGTGCACTCCCGTACTGCCTTTTCAAACATTGGGGGAGAACATTATCGTCAACGACGATACTTATAAATTAATAATTCTACGCGGTGGTCCCGATTACGTAGTTGCAGTAAGTTTTTATTAAGGTTGACTAATTTATCATTATTTGATCATTTTTACAAGAAGATTTTGCGTTTTAGAGTTTGGCGGAATCCTTCTCGAAAAAATTGATGAAGCTAAAAGTTCAAGGTCCCGATTACGACATTTTTGTTGTGAGTTCATGTAATACTCAACATTCAAACTATTACTTTGGTTTTTAAACAATCGAAGTTAGGGCTATTGCATTAGACACATATCGTAATACTAAAGTAGTGCGACACCTAAATATATAATGTCTGCCATGTTATTCAGTATGTACTCAAATATTCAATGTATTACTGAAGGCTTACGTTACACAAGTATTTTGTATTTCAGACTTCGAATGAATCTTTCTCAAAACAAATGATGAAAATAATGAAAAATGAAAGCGACCTGCCGGCGTTCATAATGGATGGTTTCTTGCAAGTACAATCACTATTGTCGTATCAATGCGTCGTAGAATTAAAAAATTTAATCGTTGTATAATTATTATTTATTCGTTACGCGCACTTCCTAGATATGTAACGAAAAAGTGGCTTATTTAATGCTGAACACTTTGAAGGAAAGCGTGGAGACAAAAATTCCATGTAAAGTATCTAGTATTAGCATGAAAACAGTAAATAACCTAGGAATGATTCTTTCTAAAGATAACCAATACACAGGCGTAATAAATCATCAGTACGTGTCATAAAAAGTATACTCACATTGTATCATGTATATGTTGCACATGTGTGCATGTTTGATTTCCCTTATAAAACTTTATTATTGATACGATCAAAATAATACTTTTTTTAAGTAAATAATCGCTATTAAACAGTGCTTTTAATAAATTTGGGCCATCAGTGTTGAACTGTTCTTACTTAAAACTAATATTTTAAACGTAATTTCTGTGTTCTTTTATTTAAAAAATCTTCGTATTTGTCATTTCAAGTAANGAGATATCGTGTGTTTCAGTTTACAGAAATTCTTGAATAACGGCATGGTGATGCGCTTCAGAGATATGAGAGGTTCATTGCAAACAAACGAAAATAAAGAGTCCGAACCAGTTGATGTAGGTAACGTAATCCCAATACTGGCAATTCTCTGCGGAGGCATGATATTAGGTGTTGTTATACTAATTATAGAAACTATTTATTATTTTTTAATATATAAACAATAAAATTTAGTCGAAGAGTCTCTTCTATCAGTTCTAAGAAAAGGTCGTTTGTAAAGAATGGCAATCAAAACTATTTGAAACTCACGATTCTATTTATACTATACACAAACTTCTGTAGTTTTTGCCTAAGTAGTATCAGTAATAATAGTGATAGCTTTTATGTGTATATAGTGTTAAGGAAACAGAAAATATAGATAAAACTTACAAACAGCAGAAAATAATGATGTAAAAAAGAAGAACTTACTTAATTCTAATGCTCACACTTTGTTTACTTCACCCTCGTACAATCACCCAGTTTGATCCGTCGAATAGATACGCGCGGCAGCTCGCGGTATTCGCACACCTGTAGAAGCGCGAAACATAATAATAATAATAATAATAATAATAATAATAATAATAATAATAATAATAATAATAATATTGTTTTTATTCGTTTTAATAATATAAAAAGATGTACTTACTTGTACATAAAGTACAAAGTTTTTCACACTATTTGTTATTTCGCGCGCGACGTTGTATTTCTTGCGCACGTGCCACGTGCAAACGGTCAGTATTTCGTCGTAAAACTCGCCAATAAGCATTACCAGCAAGTGTGCGACAAGTGCGTATTACTGCAAACACTCGACACTTTACTCGACATATTACCGATGTTTGCGCAAGACGACAATAATTGCGAGAAATGCGAAACAAATTTGAACAAATGAGTTGCGTTTCGCGTCACGTGTCCGCCATAATTGCCCGGCAATCGAAACGCGCGATATCTCGAAATATGTCGAATTGACGCGCGCGGCAGAGTACGTAACTAAATCAATCGGAAAGATAGCATTTTCATTCACTCGATTGGTTCGTGTAGTTCACACATTATGTACAAAAAAACAAACGTCGCAGCCTTTATGGGCGAGAACACGTAAAGTGTACTCACGACCGCTCTCAGGCTTCGCGGCAGTGAATTTTGCTTTGATTTTTGAAGTCAAATAGAAATATGTTACAAGAGTTACGTTCTACGTTTTCTACAAGTATACGCTGCTATTACATTATCTCTAATTAAAAATAAAGTGTTCGCAGCAAAACTGTGTAAAATTCTGTGTTACAGAAGAAAGAGAGATAGAGACATATGTATATTAAATAATAAAAATAATTTCCAAAAATCATTCACGTAACACTTCTCGGATAGAAAACATCAAATATAATCTTAATTGTATTTACGAATAGTTGTGACGTGTACAATTCAGGAGACTCGTGTGAAATAACAATAAGACATCGCATAATAGCAAAAACGTGACAGTGTATTTCATAAAAGCTTGAGTAAAATACATACTATGCAGCTGTGAAGCATATCTGCCTAATTAGAATTATTCATAAGAACTTTTCACGTTATAATAAAATTTTTTTTTTTTTTTGCTGTATTATACACGTATAACAAGTATACACACAAGTGTATATTCATTATACATGCGCAATACGATCGACGTATAAGCAACGGTTTGATCTTTCTGTGTGAATCTCGCGTATCGTCTATAAATTATTACACAAAACACTTGTTTTGTACACACATACACATATACATGTGTATATATACATATATTTGTATACAAACGCAGGAGAGTTTTATAAATGTTGTATAAACGGTCAGAGCTGCCGTGCATCATCACGAAATCACAAAGAGAAAGAAATGCGAGAAAATCGCTCTCCCGCACGGAGGGGAATAAAATTTTTATACCGCGACTTTTTTGTTTGTTTTTTTTTGTTTTTGTTTTTTTTTTTTTTTTTTTTTTTTTTTTGATATCATGTGCTTTTTACGTCACAAATTTCTCAGCTTCTCTCTTATCGCGATTGTTCGTGGTAAGGACCGGACGTAATATAAAGGAGACGTTGAGAATTTTCTTCCGACTGAAAAAAAATACACACATACACGGATGTTAATTCTTCCTCCTTGAGGTGTTGCTTCTCTCTCTCTGAAAAATTTCTCAAGATATTCAAGATCTCCGAACTCCGCGATTTTTTCAAAAGTTCGTTTCGAAGGACTCGAAGCGCAAAGACGAGAGACATTTCAGAAACAAAACTTTATAAATATTATACAAACAGACACATGAAAACGTTCTGGTCTTCCGAATTTTTGGGGAACGCGATTTATCTCGCGCGCGTTTCCCCGAAACACACATGTTACAAAGTCCGATTCAACAAGAAAACGCAACAGACAACACCGCCAACCAACACACACGTATTGTGAATACAAAAAAAAAAAAAAAAAACAAAGTTATTATTAGCAAACAAACGGAGTGCGCAAAGTGTGTCGTTTGTACACACGTCGCATTTCGCTTCTCTCGTTGCGAATCGCACGAAGAAGACTTTCGCGGCTCCGACAAGAAAACTTCGAAGATTCTAGATCTCAACGCTTTGCAACGCGAGCGTTAAAAAAAAAAAAAAAGCAATTTTCGACGAGTCAAAAGTGTTTCGACGTCCAAAAACTTTCGGGAACAGAGACCGAAGCGGATAAGGATGTAAAACTTCGAGAAATCTGTAGATTGGATTTTACACGGCTAGACTTTTTCAAAACAATGAGACTAAAAAATATCGTGAGCACATATTTGTTGTTGTTTTTTTTTTTTTTTTTTTTAAGGTTTACACATTGATCGATTATTAAATATATTTAGCTTAAATATATTATATATGTCTTTACGGACACTTAGATGCTTAAGCTTTCGAAGAGTGCGTATGTTTTTTTTTTTTTTATTTTTTATTTTTTAAATTCGCAAATCTGCATTGAATTTTTTAAAAATTGTCGTTCAATTGTTAGGTGCGCGAGTACAAGAAGAGGAACCCTTTGAAACGTCAGGGCGAGGACACACAAATGCTGCTCTAAAGCCTCTTTGACCGATCCATCTCATTCTGAAATCCGATTCCGTCTGATTTTTGCGTATTTTGTTTTTTTTTTTTCGCAGAGATCTGACGACAATCCACGGCGAAGGAGCTAATGAAATTTTTTCCAATCAGCAGAATTATGCTTCCGCCTCTTAGGAAAACCCCGAAAACGCTAAGTCTCACTCAGGTTCAAAGCTAAACAAATGCATAATTGAATACCTTTTGTTAAACTCGTGTGAAACATCGCGACACACTACACTCTAAATACTTTCGTATTCACGTTCGTAAGACGTACAGTAAAATTACAGTAATATCGCAAATAAACGTCGCGTTTAAATCGACGTTTGTTTTTCTCAGCGTTCAACATTTATATTGTGATTACTTGGAACATTGGAAGCAACATTTTTAAATTTTTCTCATTATTTCTTCTTCTCTTTTTTATTTTTTCTTTACGTGAAACACTCAAACAATATGAATTGCGTGATGCGACAAGGAGTCACGTCTGAATGGTCGTGAAGAAATCGTTGAGGAAAAGCGGTACGCGTCGTGTAAGAGAAGAAAATCAAATCGATCCTACGGACAAAAGGCAAAGCCGTTTAAAATCTACAAATCTGCCATTCAGATCGAAATATCTTTAAGTCCCGTGTTATCTCAGCCATAGCCCGTTATATTACACATTAGAGCTGAAGTGTTTAATATCGAACGAACGGAAATGTTCGAGAAGAAGAAGCGCCGACGCGATGGCCGTTGCGTATCAAGTGCGTATATATCTCCGGCGTTTTTCTCTCTCAGCACCGAGACGCGAATGTTTAGAGAGAAGTATCTTGCGCGCAAAATATGTAAAAAGGGGGTTTTTTGTTTTTTTTTTTTTTTGTTTTTTTTGTTTATATTCGCGGAGAGTTCCCCTCTTCTCAGGATGGAAGACTTATGTTTTCGCGATGTCCATCGGCGATCCCAAATTCGGCGCCGTGACGTTCGCCGCGGGATTGGGAGCGACGATCGGCGGACCGCCGGGGCTCACAATAGTGGGCGGAATTGCTGGTTTGACGAAACGGTCCGACGTGCGCCTGCTGGACGGTGCCGCGACGTGTCCCTGTTTCAAAGATATTTGCAAATAAATCAATATTAACTACCACTGTTCGTCCGATCGGCGGGCAATAACTTCAGACGTCAATTGACAAAGCAAATTCCGAGGAGAGATTGTTACGACGTTAGAAAAACAAATTATGTGAATATTTAATCAATTAACGGACTATCTACGTGTGATAGTTTACCCCTGACGGAGGCGATGAGCTGGCGAACGGAAGGGCAGTTGGCTGGCCGCAGGCGTGACACCGACCGAAATTCTCTCTGGTCGTAGAGCCTACCACGTTAACACCTAATGACAGAACGCTTACTCGCATAAATCCGCCAAACATCGATAAGCGTGCATTCAGCACGAAAGCGTCTATTTTTTAAATTGTTTTTCTTTTTTGCCAGCGATACCATCAGTCAAACAAAGTTCACAAATTTCACTCGAAACAACGGGACGATTTTATCTCTCAGCGTTATTATCGGGCACAACGTGACCGGGCAAACATTACATCCATCAATCATTGATCGGACATTTGAAAAAGATCGCGACATTCGATCAACATGCAATGTAATTCATTATATTTGTTTGTGTATCCACATATCCGACATGCAGAAATATATATTTTACAAAAATACGGAGCTCGACATAAATTAATTATCACGTTTTATGACGTATATATACGTGTAAGTTTAGATAGTTTGTATATACTTTAATACAACGCAATTGCATCTGCACGTGCATTTCCATAAAAAAAAAAAAGAACCTTACCTGGACTCAATGGTCTTGAGGAACTAGGAGAAGGGTTGTAGGGAACGGGACTGGACACCGTGCGAGTCCTCACGTTCCCTCCCGACATCACAATTTCGTTATAGTGCCGTTCTTCTTCCATCTCCAAGCTGCAAAAATCGTGTCTATCGTGATATATCAAAGGCAAATCTCTCGATCGCTCATTTTAACGCAGTTGTACCGCAAAAGAAATTTCGTATCTTTTATATAGCTTAAATTTAATAAACGTTCAAACAGATCACAGATTTGGATAAGCGCGCGAATCAGACGCACATTCCTAATAATTTTGCGACAACAACTAACCTGGATTCAGATTCCGAAAGATGTCTACACAAGGCTTCACGGCGTTCAACCTCCAATTGCAGCTTTCTCTGCAGTCTCAGATTCTCCTCGCGTATTTGCTTCTCCTCGTTAACGTATCGCTTCATCTTTTCCGTATCTGCCGAACGAGAAAAATTTGTATCACTCACCTTTGTACGGAGCTAATTTTTCTGCTCGACTTAATAAAAGTCGCGTATCTTACGTTCTTGTTGCGAAATCAACAGAGTGTGCTTTAATCGGGCGACTTCGCTTCGTAGTGTTTGAATGTGCGTGCTCAGATTTGTGGCGGTGTCGCCGTTGTTGATCTCTCTGGGCGACGTGGGATCCGAGACCGGTTGATCCAGCTTGATCTGCAGCATTCGTTTTTCAGCCTCCAGTTTGTCCATTCGTTTCCAAAGCTTGTTCACCAACGCCTCTTGCTCCTGCTCCAGTGTATTCTCCAACTCGACCTTCTCACGTCGCAATTGTTCCAGATTACTCTGCTTGGCCAGTGTCTCCGCCTCGAGCTTCTCAATCTTTCTCATCAGCTTGTTCACCAAGCATTCTTGCTCTTGCTCCAGCGTCTGCTCCAGCTTGCACTTCTCCTGTCGCAATTGATTCAATTTTCTTGACAGATCGTTGGTGAGACATTCTTCCTCCTGTTCGTAATGATGCGCCAGAGTCTCTTTCTCCTTCTTCAAGGCTTGGATTTTTTTCAGCAAAGTGTTGCTAATAAATTCTTCTTCTTGTTCAGCTTTTGCTTGCTGTAAAATAACGAAACAAAGTAGTATAGAAAAGTCTTGTACAATTTACGTCTCGCTTGCGACAAAAGGAAACAGCAACGAAGTTAAAAATTTTTGTACGCAAATCCTGCGTATCATCCTGCTGTTATCGAACTATTATTAATTTTTCTGACGAAGAAACGGGAGAGAAAAAAGAAAGAAAAAGATCGACTCACTATGATAACAGATGCCTTGCGTAGGGCATGATTCTCCTCCTGCAGCGTCTTCACCCGTATCCTGTAAGTTTCTAATTCGACCTTGAGCACGCGGTTGTGCTGCTGCAGAGACTCGATGCGCTTCTGCAGTTGCTCGCGCGTTACCGGTGACGGCGGCATCATGATCGGTCCGCCGTCGATCGAACTCGAGTCACTCTCAGACGCGCTATCGCGATCGGCCATGTTTTCCCCTCGATCCAGCAACGACAACGATAACGAGAAAAGCGCGAAAAGAAGACGACTAGAAAAGAATTACAGCGGTCACAGCCGGACGCTGCTCATATCGCACGTAACTCTCTGGTGGTGCAATCTCGCTCGCGCGATCTCCCGGACGCCGGGTGTTCGAAATATCAACGATCGTTGGATCGCGCGCGACCACGCGCACCAGTTAAACTCGATTCCGAAAACCGATTGCGCGACGCGAAGAAGACTCGAAGATCTGACGCGACGGATTATCGGGCGACGGACATGTGCTTCGTACGCGAAAACCGCACGCAGAACAAAATCAGCTGTTTGCACCGCCTCTCGCTAGCCGCTACTGTTTGCGACGATAAAACAGTGGCCTGGTTGGCCGCGTTCCTCGCACATGCGCGTCGAATCACACTTACTTGACAGTTTCGCCCAAATCTTGCCGTGCAAATTCACGCGATAAAGAAGAAAAATAAGTTGATATATTTGTCAATAATCGAGTAATGATAACAATTTACTGCGATTAAATTGATAAAAGAATTTCTTCTAGTCCGAAAATTGTGAACACCACTCAAACAAATCGGCGTCGGTACCTTCACCCCACTAGATAAGAACTTACTAGTCACTGCGTGTGAGGAAAGAAGCGTTTCTTCCTCCTCCGTTGCCTTTTTCTCTTTCGACTGCTATTGGCTTGCATTCAGAATCACAACCGCTCACTCGAGCGCCTAAGTAACAATTTATTGCGATTGGTTGGATTTGAAGTACGAGCCAATTACATTTGATTGCTACTAGATGCCATTGGCAGACCGGTGACGGACGAAGACGAACTTGTGGAAAGAGAACCATTCCCTTTTGCACGGTACGATTTAGTTTTTGTCAGTGTACACACATGTGCTCGTTCCGGCGAGATTTGAAGAAAGAGGAGTGAAATATTGTTGTTTTTACGTATTCGAGGTAATACGTAAAGGAAATTTAAAAGAACGTCGAGAAGAAGCCGGTAATTTATATACCAATTATACCATAATTGCTAGATGTGTCAAAAACTTGAAGAACTGGGACTGAAGATAAAGATTTATAAACTCACTTGTAAACATGTGCGCAATGAAAGAATGTTTTAAATATATTATTTAATGTGTCTTCAGTTTTTAAAGAGATCTTAATATACTTTCCTTCGCAAGAAAAGCAATTAGATTTATTTAGGTTAAGTTAGGTTAGAGTCAGTGCAAATTTAATGATGTATGGATGTATGTTTGAGCCACAAAAAAGTCGAATCAAGCTATGTAACATCTTTGCAGACACCAGAGATGAGTGACAATGCCAACATGAGCGACAACTCCAACATAAGTGACGACAGCGAAGGAGAAATTGTGTCTAAACATCATTCAAAATTGCTCAAAGCGGTGGAAAAGCTTGACAAAGGACAAAGGTACAATTGAATAAATAATAATGAAGAAGAGATGCATATATTAAACACCTGAATACTTGAGACTTTGATTGTTTCTTTGTAGAGTAAAAAAGGCAGAAAGAAGTGAACCTACTCTGCAGGTTTCAGAGTTTCACTTGGTAAAAAGCGCCATAACCGACAAAGATGCGATACATCCACAAGATTTGGTCAAATCTTTAGGACAGAAAGGATATCAAAGCAACATTACCAAAAGGTTTAGATATCTCCAACAGAAGACAAAAGTTCTTCCAAAACCATTAGAAAAACCAACTGCTGAAAGGGTATTGTGTTGTTTCTACTTTACTTGTATTAATGTATATAAGAATCTCAAAATTGGCAATTGAAGAAACAAGAAAAATCATAAAAATCTGAATTTTTTTAGATAAAAAGGACAGTTGGCTTTGAAAATACTAAAAAAGACTTGCAAAAATGGAACGCCATAATTGCTAAAAATAGAACTGCCGATCATCTTTCCTTTCCATTGAAACACATAGGAAAGATAAAGGAATCTCCCACTGCAGAATTTCTGAAAAGATTTAGAGTAAAATCTGATCTGATGACGAAGTTGGAGGAGATAGATAAGGAAAATGGCATACAGACGGAAGAAAAAGAAGAAGAAAATCCAGAAGAGAAGTTCAAAGTGACAATGAAAGAGTTGATTCTGAAGAGAAAGGAAGCTGCCAAGCAAAGAGCCCAGCAGGTATGAAAAGATAACACACAAATCATTAGTAACCATTATTTAAGAAAAATTCTTAATGAGACTAAGAAATAATTTACTTATAAATAATATAAATATTAAAACAAAATCGAAATTGTAAGAGCTTACAATTTTGTAGTCATACAAAGAGGCAAAGGCATCTCGTCAGCGCAAAATAAAGAGCAAAAAGTTCCATCGTATTCAGCGAAAGCAAATAGTTAAACAACAAATAAAACAGTTCAAAGAACTGGAAACGACTGATGCGCAGGCAGCCTTAGAAAAATTGAATCAATTGGACAAAGTCCGCGCAGAAGAAAGAATGACTTTGAGACACAGAAACACAGGTCACTGGGCCAAGAATAAACAAATCAGAGCCAAATATAACAAAGACGTGAGTTTTTTTCTGATTCGTAACTTTGGATTTTGTTTACAATTATTTTGAGACGATAACAACAACGTAACGATGTAATCTGTTTTGATAGGTTCGACAAGAACTTGCAGAGCAACTTGCGATCAGTAAGGAATTAACGCAGAAAGTGAGGAGGAATGATAGTGAAAGCGAGAATGAGGATAAAGAAGATGAACTTCCTTCAAATCCAAATAAAGACAACGATAATCCTTGGACAAAAACTGAATCTGATGTCGAAAATTTTATCAAAAGTTATCGACAATACTGGACAGAAAAGCATAAGAAAGAAGCTGAACAACAGTCAGAAATTAAACAGCAATCACGTTCTGATGAAAAAGGTACATATTATTTGTATATCAAATTCCTTTTGTAATTTTATGTTTTGCTTTTTCTTTTGTTTTTATGAAAAATCTACTTATTATTTTTTTACAATACAGATAATGTGGATACAGATAATGTGGATACAAATGATGTAGATACAAATGACGTAGATACAGAAAATGTAGATAATACTGCTAACAAAAAACCTACAAAATCAAAACGCAAGCGTCAGCAAAATACGAACGAAGACGTCGTAGATGCTGGGCAAAACTCGCAGTCTTCTTCCAAAAAAGGTAATAATGTAGATACAGAAAATGTAGATAATACTGCTAACAAAAAACCTACAAAATCAAAACGCAAGTGTCAGCAAAATACGAGCGAAGACGTCGTAGATGCTGAGCAAAACTCGCAGTCTTCTTCCAAAAAAGGTATTATTCGGAATTTGTTTTAGTTTTATTTCATATATATTGTATTTTTTACTAAAAAAAAAAAAACTTTTATATCTACTCATCACAAAAAAAAAAAGATTTAACATATTTTTTATTGCAGAATCAGAAAAAAAGAAAAAGGTAAAAAAGATAAAAGAAACAGTTACGAAGTCCAAACGTGAATCGAATTCTTCTGTTGTTAAGAACAAAACAAAAAAACGCAAAAAGCCGGAGAAAGATGAGGAAGAGGAAGAAGATTACTTCCCAGATCTCGAATTCACCAACACTAAACGAAAAGTTACCTTTGATGAGCCTTTGGAGGAAACAACCGGCAAAGACAGCGCGCAGAACTATAGGAGTCGAACAAATGTGAAAATAACAAAGGACCTAAAAGAAGAGTTGACGAAAAGAACGAAGAAGGAAGCGGAGATAGATCCGAACAAGTATTTGAACATCAAACCGAAATACTTACACACGCAACTGCCGGACATTGCTACAGGTGAAGAGGAGGAGAACAGTGAGCCGGATGATGATGAAGAAAGACGCAAAATAATGAGCGAGGCGTTCGCCGACGACGACGTTATCGAGGAATTCAGAAAAGAGAAGGAAGAGGCGGAAGTATGTAAATCAATTTTATTACACACTTTATTGTTACATTTACATTAAAAACTTGTTAAATACTAATTGTGTTAAATAATTTTAGAATAAAAATGCGCCGCAAGAACTCGATCTGAAATTACCCGGATGGGGAAGCTGGGGAGGACCGGCGGTGGAGGAAAATAAAAAGAAGAGAAAGAGAAACAGAAACAGAAGAAAGAGCAAAATGATCATAATGAACGTTCCGAAACAAGCGCCGCGCAAGGAAGAGAACAAGGGCAATCTGATCATCTTCGAGCACGAAAACAAGAAATTGAAGAAACATCTCGTGGACGAGCTGCCGCACCCGTTCACGAAAGTCGCGGACTTCGAAGCGAGTCTCAGAGCTCCCATCAGCAGAACCTTCGTCGCGGAGAACGCGTATTTACAGTTGATCAAACCGTCAGTGACCACCAAGATCGGACACGTGATCAAGCCGATGGACGAAAACGTTTTGGTGAAGAAGCCGATAATGAAGAAACGAAAACGGAACCTCGCCGCACCCGAGAAGAAGAACGACAAAAAGAGCGCCGCCGAGAATACGAAACGGCGCAAAGTGAAGAAGTCTGTGCCAAAAGATTAACTCTGCCATTTTCTCAAGTATATATATGTACAGTATAAATGTGGTAATATTTACTTATATTATGTACTGTGGTGCTGTATATAACAATTTTATATACACAAAGTAAGACGATATAAATTCTATAGCAAACCAAAATATACGAAATCTTTGTACAAATTACCAGCTGCGAGAGTAATGCACAAATGTTGCACCAATAATATCTCAATAATTATCTTAACAATGAAGCTGCAATTTCATATGTAGATATTGTTACGCCGCTGTAAAAAAATGACAAAGCTTATTTGTTTGCAATTTTTTTTTTTTTTATTCCTACTGAACCGATCGAATTCGCTTTTCGTCGATTTGATCCCCGTCGGTTGTTTTTGATCCCGCTGGCGCGATTCCGCTGATCGCGAGCGCGATCTCACCGCTGATCTAGCGGCGGTCGGCAGTGTTTGCAGTTTTCGCTTTGACGTCGCATGAAGGCGCCACATCGCAACGCGCGCCGAGTACGACTTGGACTGGCGGTGGCGCAGCGTGCTTGGCAGCACCGGCAAAAGTCTGTCCGTCAGTCAGTATTCTTCCGTAATCCGTCGTGGTGCGTGTCAAACGATCCGCAAGTGTGAGCTCAAGACACCACTGAATAGTCTTTGGTCAGATTTTATTTCGTGTATATTCGTAGTTTTTCAAGTCGATCGGTGCGTCGCATAAGAAACTTAACACGTTGCGAAGTTGCGGGGAACGTAGGCTGGAGAAAGACACGGGGAAATACACGTCGCGTGCACCGCGAAAACCTCTCGTGGACGTGTTCACGGCCGCGGACGGCGAGAAGAGGATGGCGGAGACCAACAACGACGACTGCGCAGACACCCAGTTCTTCGAGGGTGTTGAGAAGCTCCTCGAAATCTGGTTCACCAGCTCGAAGGGTCTCCAGCAGCATCAGGGTGATCTGCGTCAGATACCGCGGTAAGCAATATCGGCGACTAGCCGGCGTCCCGCCTTCTTCACCTTCACCTTTTTTTTCGTCATCTTCTTCTTTTACCTCGCGAAAAAAAAAGAGGCCGATGACGGTCGACGCCGGCTGGCCCAGGATGGGACAGCGACGAGACGCGCCGGCGTCGATTGTTAGGAACTCGCGTTTTACCCAGCCTTTCGTCGTCCCGGTCGATGTCGCGCGCGTGGCCGTGTGCACGGTATTCCTTCTAATTAATCATTCAAAAAAATAAAAACTAATCATCCCTACACCACCGCGAGACATATCGGGGTACGTGTTATAGGGAGCGGGCAATGTTCATTCTGAAAAAAAAAGTCCGAACAGACACGCAAGCCCGTCCGAAAATTTCGCAAGAAACCAGGGATCAGAGGTCGACGACGATGGAAGTCGGCAAATGAGAAATTTCTTTCTCCGCATTTAATGAGACAGAGAGACATACGTATCGGAGATATTATTGAAAGTATGGAGTTCTGGAAAATGTGGCGTTATAACGCAATTTTTTATTTTTTATTTTTTTTTTTTTTTACATTTCTTCGAATTTACGTCGGAGTATGTTTTGAAGTGTGACGGTATACTTCACGTCGCTTCAATTGTCCGAGATTTAGTCTTTTGAAACGCAAAAAAATCCTCACGACGAAACATTGCACCGATTGTACGTTTGAACGATCCAAAATAATAATGTCACCAGATTCGTATCTTTCTACTCATCGATAATCCAAATCTCTGTCCGCGACCTACCAATCTCTAAAGACGAGAGAGAGAGAGATAGATAAGCGTGCGAAAAATTGTTGAGAAGACGATAACGAGAAAAAAAGAGATAAGACGCTATCGGGGGGAAATTTGTTGAATCTTCTCGCTTTGATCCGAGAGATTAGAATATATATATATATAAATATTGACTGATCTTTATAACGAATCTAAAAGAAAAATTGGATGTAAAAAAAGAACCGTGCGAATCGAAAATAAAAAACCATATTCGGAGCGAGCTTAACAGTCTGACCGGCGCGGCGGTATCGGTGTAATTTTATCTTTTCATTCATTAACGCTTCAATCTCTCGCCCGCGACGACAGTCTCAAAGAATTCGCTTCCTCTTCGGTGGAAACAAGTAAAAACTATCCGAGAAGAGATACTTCAAGAAAGAGAGAGAGAGAGAGAGAGAGGGACGATCCGCGGCTTGTAATCGGAGGGGAAGATAATCAGAACAGGGAAAAGATAAGAGATGTGAAAATTCATTGAACTTTCATTCACACGGCATTTCTAGCCGCTCGATGCGGCGCCAATTATGTAACCGCCGATTGATAACGGCGCGGAGTCTCGTCGGGATCTCTGATTGTTGCAGTTATTTACGCGCAACCACATCACACACAAGTGTCGTTGAACCTTCCACTAGGAAGCTCTTAGACCGGCCGCGACGAGAGAAGCGTGTGTGTCCAACACACACCGCGCTATTTAGTTTTACGCATATTACGGCGACAATAAATTTAGAAGCCGAAACACACCGGCCCGCGCGAGAAGATGAGAGGCAATCCGCGCGCGGACGCGAGTCAGTCCGAAATTCCGACGTTCCCGGGAGAGATGCGCGAAAATCTCCTTCGCGCTTCTCGACGATGTGTCTCTTCTTCTTGACGTCTTGATATCGTCATCAAGATCAATCGGGGTTTTGCCCGCGACGAAGAGATCGCGAGAAATTATCGATATAATCTTCACACATACAACACGGAGATAATCGCAAAATCATCTTTCAATAACGCATGCTATTTGTAAGTAAATCAAGGTCGTGTATATGTAAATGAGAAAACGTTTAAAATGACTTATTAGAGGAGGGAGTAACAGTAGATTAATTTGTTTTGAGATATTTTTGGAGACGACTAAAAATATTGCACTTACAGATCTAAAGGTAAATATCATAAATGTTTTAGTAAATATCATAAATTTTGTCTGTCTCAGATGCGATACATAGATCCAAAGTTAAACACTTTCGAAAACACGGAAAAAGTGATCTATTGCTGTGTTACCCACTTCTCATCACAAACGAGAGAAACACGACTTTGTACAGTTTACAAATTCTGTAAATTCTAAAATAATGG
The DNA here is from genome assembly GCF_002006095.1 of Pseudomyrmex gracilis. Lineage (NCBI taxonomy): Eukaryota > Metazoa > Arthropoda > Insecta > Hymenoptera > Formicidae > Pseudomyrmex > Pseudomyrmex gracilis. The sequence continues at coordinate 15,340 of NW_018020703.1, forward strand.
ATTTCTCTATGTTAACGTTTTGAGATGTTTGTTTGATACACGTATTTTTTTAGTAATCGACGCGCCAACGATGAATCTAATCGAGCAATTTTTGTTTTGCAGACAAAAATGGGAATCCTTGCTGAAGATAGTTCGCTGCGAGATCATCAGTTTTTGTCGAAGCGATCAAGTAGACGCGTATGTTCTGAGGTGAGTTCTACTAGATATTCTGTCTAGGCTCTAATCCATACACAATACAGATTATGTCAGATTGAGAGAGTCCGCATAACACGAATCAAATTTCCTGTATCGCGGTTTATGTTTTCATACAGAGAACGGAGAGAGAGAGAGACGGAACATAATAATCTTCTCGGAAACGTTTTCACAACTCAGTTCGAACTATCTGCGTTCTGTGTAGCTATTAAGTAATTTTTTCTGCAATTTTTTCTGTCTTTGTTGTCGGAAATGTCGCGGTCGTGGATTCGATTCCGAAAAAAAACTACGTATAACGCAGCTTGCTCTGATATTCTTAAAGAAAAATACTTAGATTTAGATTTAGATTAGAGACATTTTGAAACAGTTATTTTGAAAACTTGATTAAAAAGTACAAATTTCGAAAGTTTTGTTCGAAAAATTACTCGGTCCGTACGTGTGCGAGTCAGAGTTTGTATATATTTATAAATTTTGCTATTTAGAGCGATATCTCAAGGAAAAACAAAACATAAACAATTGTTTAAAACATGTATATTATATACATGCGTGTTTATGGAATTGCGATACGTCAGATATTTTATCAGGTATTTTGTTGCGTCAGATTAGTCATTAATCGTTTTTATCATAGATATGGATTTTATCATAGATTTGATATAAAAAAAGAGAAGTGAGAAGAAAAAAGCTATTTTACTAATTACTATATGAAGAAGTACCATTATAAATATATCAAAAATACATTTTCTCGTATCGAGTATATTGAAAAGTCTTATTGGAGCGCATGTTTGTGTATTATTTAACATATCGACTAAAATAAACTATAAAATTTTAGAAGACATGTTTCCTTGACACATAGAAAGACGCACAATATAGAGTTCGATTCGCGTCAATTGGCGTGTCGAGCCTTTTCTCTGTTGGTAGCGCTCATTAAAGTTCTCCGATCAGAGTGACAATAATTTTTTTCTTGTTCGACCAAAAACTTGTGCCTTTTAGAGATACTAATGTTCGTAAAATATTTTGTCACAATTTGTTTTATATTGTCGACAATCCGGCAAAAACCAATCCGTATAAATGAAAAAAACGTGTTTAATATTTATTCTCATCCTCTAGCTAGAATCGCATTTTTAGGACGCACGGATGCAAAAAATCCGCACACGTTGCGAATTAAACCTGCTCGAATTGCGTACAAACAGAATATAGGCGAGGGGTTGTGCGCGGGGGTGGCGACGACGACGCAGGCAGCAACGGCGCAATTTTTCGTGACGCGCGAGGGCGAGTTTGAGAGCGACTTCGAGAGGGGCGTTCCGAGAAGAGAGAGCGAGCGAGCGTATGTGGCACTCACCCGTGTATCTGTGTGCGGTTAATCGATATATCGAATTGTTTTGATGGAGAAGAGGTGCCACCGTCCGGACCGGGCCGGCCCGGCCGGTCACGACGACGACGACGACGACGACGACGACGACGATGTCGCAGGACACGACGTGCCCTGGTTCCAGAATATTCGAGGGTGCGCGCGGTCGACCCATTGCCCGCCTACTGCTGCTACCGCTGTTGATCTGCCCCTATAAATAAATATGGTCAAGGTGACACTTGCCCGCGCAGTTTCATCCCTGAGCGCGAATTGCGCCTTCCGAGGTGACTCGTGTCGGACCGCGTCGTCGAAAATTGCGAATTCGAGATCAGAATCCGAGTGATTTGCGTGATCTCGGATTTGTCTCGTTTCACATTGATCGAATATCGATTTTCAATTCGCAATCTTCGCTTCTCTACGTGCAAGTCTATATACAAGCCGCATCTCTCTGTTTGTTCTCATTTGTTTTTCTTCTTTTTTCTCTTCATTTCGCCTTAACGTGTCTGTACAATGCTAAGTTTTCCAATTGTAACTCTCTTTGTAAGCGCAGACCAACGGTTGGTTTTTCTTTCTGTGTCGGCGAAAAGATTCAAATAAAACAGCCGCACAATTTTCGGCCGTCTAGACAGAACTTTCTTCAAACGGTATTGTTAGTTCAACGACCGCTTCTTTTCTTCTGCGAAAAAGAGCATACCGTGATAATATGTCAAATTCTTCATTCATAGGTTCTCTGTGTGGTCTATTGTCCCGAATGGGAAAGGCAGAACTTTATGATTTTTTTTTTTTTTTTTTTTTTTTTTCGGGACAATAGGATAATTTTGGCCCTTTGTTGTACAGCGCTCAGTTTTTTTTTTAAATTTTACTTTCGATTGTTTCCTCGACACATGTGACAAATGTTTTTTTTTTCTTTTTTTTTCTCTCTCGGAAATACGATCCAGTCGCAAGGGATATTGTTTTCACAAGACTGTTATCTTGTTTCTCACTTGAAATTCTCGCTGCTACCCAAGAGCTAAGAAGAAAGTTTTAATTTTACACTCTTGGATCCTGCGCTGAGTAACCGAATATTTATTTCCATCAATTGTATGAAGGCTCTAATGTTTTTCCTGCTATTGCTCTATGCCGGAGAAACAGGTAATTTTCGCTTAAGAAGGGAAGTTAGAATTTAAATTTCTTGGAAGTAAAATTCACTGGAAATTATCTGAAATAAACATGAAGTCATTATTTGTTTCTTAAAAATTGTCACTTCTAATTATTGAATGAGGAAAAGCATCAGTTGCAATGCTCGATATCTTGACTTTGATGATTTGTTTTTTTTTATGGAAGAAAAACTAACTTTCATATTGGCTACATAGTGATTTTTTTTAAGTCAGAGGCTGTTAGCTTTTGGAAGTCCTCTACTTATTGTGTACTGTTTTTATTAGCGCAAATGGCATTTGATTTGATTTATTCTGAAACAATTGACACGCTCGTCGACGAGAGAGAGATTTAGTCTTGCGCGAAATTGACACATTCGAACCGAACACGTTCTTGGAATTCTCATATCTGCAAAATGATTTCCATTTTATCTGTCAGGCTTGCGCGAAGATAAGATTTATTTGGAAAAAAAAAAGTTTTAACCTTGATATTTATTAAACTAATGCTGTAAACTCTTTTATGTGATAGAACAAAATAGCACACGTGTCAAATGTTAAGTGCGAGAGATTGCGAAATCGAAGTAAAATTTTATTATTTTATTATTTTGGTTTATTAATAGATAAATGGAGTTTTATTACGTGCTTTATTGGTTTGAACAAAAAGTACGAGCGATAATTTTGTCTAGATAGAAAAATTTTATCAATTTCCTATACGTGTAAATATGTGAAAATAGATCGAGATAAGCAGAGAGAAGAGCTAAGCAAGAAGAAAAGGTCAAGTTGATAAGAATCGTTTCCGTTGATTAATTACAAATTTTAATAAAATTAGATACGCGACGCGCACTTTGTTGTTCGCACGGATTGAACTTGGACGGATAATCGAGATTTTTTTTTTATTCAAGTTTTTTGTTACTTTTATCGGAAAAGTGACAGATATCTTTTAGAACCTATGTAACGTGTATTCAACGCGTTATCAACTTTAATTTTACACACTTAACACACATTAGCAAGACACGCGCGCGCGTTATCGTTTTTTTCCCTTTTTTTTTTTTTTGGTCTTTCTGACGAATCTTAGGGTCAACGTCTATCGCCGATAACCCTAGGCGATCTATTTTTATTTTAAGTTTTTACGATGCTTACACTCATTCAGATAGTTGCAACGAATAAATGGAAATGCAATTATTGCGCGTACGAAACTCGATTACATTTGATCTGTAGTAAATTCGATCCGATCTGAATATTGAATTCGAAATAAATAAATGTGAAAAAATTAACTTAAAATATGTAAGAAAATTTATTTAACAAATTTGAGTGAAAATATTTTGAGAAGAGAAACCCCGATAAATAAAGATTCTAATTTTCATTGTATTAAAACAACAAATAAAAATTATGCTCTGTGTTCGAGAGAGAAAGAGAGAAAGAGAGAGAGAGAGAGAAATTAGCATAATCAGAAGTATTTATCTGTGAGTTAATCTGTGAGTGAAGAAGTGAATATCATAGAGACACACCTATTGACGTAATAAAACGATGTGACATAACATAATATTTACAGCACGTATTTATGTACAATTGTAGAATTTGCAAATATCTCTTTCAATGTTTCTTCCGTATCGTTCGTCCAATAGTTGAAGCATAGTCCAAAAATAGCAACAGCAACGAAAGCCAAGTAAATATCTTATAATATCCTTCATTCTTCGTCGACTTTTGCTAAACCACAGCTCGAATATAGTCTTCACGATTATGACAGTTCTTTGTCGTCGTTCTTTGACATCGTGTGTTTCATCAACATGTGTAATAATTGAGGAAAATTGAGGAAAAGACAAAACGAGTGACGCAAGAGAGAAGAAAAACATACATTTTAAATATATATTTTGTTACAATTATTGTCTCGAATGTTTTTGCCGAGGAAATAAAAACTGTTAATGTATTGTAACAATTGTCTGGTAATAATGTAATAATTGCTTTATCCGCTGAATTTAGGGGAAATTGGCGCATCGAGATTATGCACAGAGTGTGTTTTTTTATACACGTGGCGTTATTCCGTACTGAGCAAACAATTGTGCCGAACATATTTTTCTTTCCACGATGTTTAATTAATTGGGAAGTATTGATTTAAGTAATTGCGCAAACCTCTGATAATAGGTATACATAAGCGCGTCTATCAGAGCGCATGGCTCACACACGTTAATCAATAAATCCTAATTAATTGAACATCACGAGTACGTGGTCCAGAACTTTTCTACTTAACTTTTTTTAACAAAGGAAAAACACTTTATGAGAATAAAAAAATTTTTTTTTCATGAAAAATATCAAAACCGACGGATAAAACTCGCATTTAACGAGATTTAATTAATGGTAGAATGTGTCTCGCGTGAATTCGTATTACGAATCAAGGCGGAAAACTTTGCGGAGTGTAAAAGAAAAAAAAAACAGATTAAATGCTTCGTCGTACACTTAGCAACAATGGCTAATCGCACGATTGTTTATCTTATCCGCAGCGAGAGCAGCATGTTCGTATCCAAACGCAGACTTATCCTGAAGACTTGCGGCACCACCACACCTCTGCAGTGTTTGGAGCCACTCCTGGAGCTCGTCGCGGAGTACACCGGTTTCGACGATGTTGAGGTAAAGGACATGGCGTAGATACCCGCAGCAAGATTGTACACAAAGACTTTGATCGGAAATTTATTTATTTTTTCGTTGTGAAATTGCAATGTGTGTATTTGTTTGTTTGCTTACGAAATTACGTAACAATTAAAACAAACACTCCATAACGCTTTGTAAACAAGTGCCTAACAATTTGTGCGGATTAGAAAATCCGTTTAAATTTTTTTTTCTGAGAAGATAACTTAAAACTGGTTTCCCAAAACTTATAAAACATGAAGATATAATTTGCAGTGACACATTTTTTTTAGCTATTTTGTCAATTAGAGAAAACAGTTCAATTTCAAAATTTTTAAATTTGTCTGAATATAGAAAATGACTCAAATTGTTTCAACTGTGTCTCAGAGAATTTACTACGTCTTATTTGTATTCCATAAATTTTATATTCGATAATTTTTAATCGATTATATCTGCACACACACACTTGTCATTTATATACGCCCTTTCTACTCTAATCCACTAAACAATACAAATATAAAAGGAATCAATTGATAAATAATCAAAATGATTAATTTGCGTAATAAAAAATCTACGTGGAGATAATATGTGCGTCTATTTTCGGTACGTTGACATTGAGCATGTAAGCGACTAAATGGAGAGGATTAGCTTCCGCCGTTTTACTTCGTCGTTCAGTTTCGCGAATGTGGCTTAGCTATATAACTTGACCTAGTGTGCGCAGATAAGAAACGCGAGACTATACGTGTTCTCCCCAGGGGAAACGTGTCTCTCTGCCTCCTCCTGATTTATTGATCTCACCTATCTCGCAATATACCTGTGCTTCCTCTCTCTCTTCTCTCTCTCTCTCTCTCTCTCTCTCTCTCTCTCTCTCTCTCTCTCTCTCTCTCTCTCTCTCTCNTCTCTCTCTCTCTCTCTCTCTCTCTTTCTCTCTCTCTCTCTTTCTTTCTCTCACTTGAAAAACGTTTCGGTCGATATATCTGTATCGTCGAATAAACAATCAGGTGAGAACAGTTTCCGATCAAGTGAATCTTATCGCGCTTCGTCAAATTTCTCATTACGTTTCTTTTCCTCCCGGCGTTAACTCGCAAACCCAACTGCCATCTTTTCATGCTACGGTATATCTGGATATTTTATAAAAATATCTGAGATATATGTAACCAGACAACAACTCTTAATCGATTAGATCACAAAGGCAGTCTAAATTAGAAAACATTCTTAACTCTTTTTTTTTTTAAGTATATCGATGCTTTATTTTTATAGTAGACGTTGTATTCATATAAAACTGCTCTGATTCGCATTATATATTTTAACAAAATTTTTGCGCAGAAAAGACATTAATCGTATTTTCTTTTGTTCTAGAGCGTTTTCTATTCCCGAAAGAATTACAAGAAACCAGAACTCCAGATTTCGCCACATCAGACATTTGACGAAGAAGTTGCTCTCTTGGAATCTCTTTTCCCTGGTGGTAATTCTTATAATACTCTCTAGTTTCATACAAAATCTTAATCTGATTTCTCTCGTATTATTGATGTTTAAGATCGAACAACATTTAAATTTTGTTATATTTTAGACGGCATGGCGTATCGCATGGGCTCACCTGAAAAGGAGTGCTGGTATCTGTACGTGCTGATCCGCGACAAGCCGGTACAGGATCCACCGGAGCCAGATCAAACTCTGGAAATACTTATGACTCATTTGGATCTAGACATAATGTCAATCTTTACCAAAGAAGTCTGCTCGTCCGCCGAGGAGGCGACCAGAAAATCAGGGATCGATAGGATCATTCCAAATATGCTCATAGATGACTTTCTATTCGATCCATACGGATATTCTATGAACGGGTTGTCCACAGATGTGAGTTCTGTTTAGAGCGGAAACTTTGATTTATCAATATCCCTAACGCGGGAGACATCATCTTCTTTGTTTTCTCTTTTTATTTTTAGGGCAGCTATATGACAATCCATATCACACCGGAACCCGAGTTTTCGTACGTTTCGTTCGAGTGCAATGTGTCCGAGACGTCGTACAACGAGATAATCCGCCGCGTGCTGAATACCTTCAAGCCCAACAAGTTCGTTGTGACGATCTTTGCCAACAAGCAATCAGCGGCGGCCAAATGTCCGCGCGAGCTTGAGAAGCGTTCGAGTTACCTGGATCGCTCGGGCGAGTGGTTGCGCACCGACGTGCACTATTATCGTTTTCTGCAGTACGATTTGACTTGCGCATTCTTCTCTCGCTTCCCGAGCTGAGGGTTCAAGGACGCTTCATTCGTCCTACAAAATGGGACCAATGAAGCGCAACTCTCCTTGGTGCCTCTTTGTCTCTCTTCTCGAGATCGCTGCGACAACGCGGCGACGAGAAGCGGAGACGACGAGCACCATTCATCTTTCCCTGCGCGACGCATGTCCGCTTTTCGGGATCGTAGCGTCACCGACAACACAATCCCGAAAAGCGAAAACTGCGTGGACAACACGGTTCGCTCGGTATCGTCGCCACAGCTGACGACGAAACCATCCCGATCCAAGGTGTATCGTAAAACTTCCCTGAAAACATCATCTCTCAAACATGAGTTCGATAATGGCGACGTTCTTGAGAAGAACGACGTCGTGCGATACACGAGCGTCGCCGCTGAGAAGAAGCAGAAGAGACGAAGCATCGCGGAAAAATACACGGTCGACACGGAGAATAACAAGTGGAATCCAGATGATATTCATATCACGTGCAATCCGCTATCGACACCGTATCCGTACTCGACGCCGGCAACGACGACCGCGACGACCACCACCGTGAACACTTCCAGCAAGAAGACGGCGACGACGATGGTGGAGAACGCCGATGAGGAACCGAAGAGTCGCAGCTGCGGCAGCTTCCTACCGATTCTCGCGCTCATTCCGCAGTCGGTTATCAGTTTCCAATATCTCAGCCCGAAAATGAAGTTCTCGTGGTGGCGCAATAAGATCTCGTGAAGGCACGCGTAAGACGTCCGCCGTCGCTGATGCTGTGTGTCGCGACGCCATTCTAATTTATACATAAGGAAGCATACCTCTCTTACCTCGTAGCGAGCTCTTTCTCTCTCTCTCTCTCTCTTTCTTTTGTCGCCTGCAAACCTCTCCTTTTCTCTGTCTCTTTACCTTAGTCAGTTTTTACCAATTAAAGTAAAAAGAAAAAAAGCGAAGAATTCCGAAGTCATCGATGTTTCGCAGATGTTTCTCCCCCGTTCACGTTGAAACTCTCACGCACTTGCACGTAATTTTCGAAATAAATTTCTCCAATCCGCAACGAGTCCGATGAGTTTTGCATGAACTTTAGCCTCAGTTCTCACGCGCACCGGCTCGTCGTGTTCACGCGCGAATGAAAATTCGAAAAATCTTGACATTCGCAAGATCCGTGTGAAACCGAGCTAAACTTTCTGTAAAAGTCATTGTATCTTTTGTAAAAAAAAAAAGAAAAGAAAAACAACGATATGGTATCTCGTGTATATACGACGTGTCTTCATGTGTTGTCGAATTCTCCAGTTGATCAAAGTTTTCTCCGCGAAAAGTGACGTCACAAAAAAACGTCACTTCGCATTTCCTTCAAGAATCCGATTTCTCCCGCTTTCCGGAGAGCGCGTTTAAAAAGTCTCCGTGTAGTTCCGCGATCAGACATCCGTTTTGGAATCGAAGTTGATCTGACGGTAGATCCCAATAGTAATCAGTTCGTCAGTTTTTTGTTTCCTTTCCTTTTTCTCTTGCGAAAGATTATAATAAAAACAAAAATATTCTATCCTAGAATAAAGTAACAACAACAACAACACACACACACACACACATACACGTACACGAAAAACAATTCTGTAACCCAAGAACTCTCTAAAGATCGTAGAACCTAAGGATCCACAGTTCCTAGAATTCTAACACCTTTATGATCCAAAGAACCCTAGAATCTAAGGTAACCGCTAAAAAGATCCTAGAATGTAAGGATTCAGAGATATTTAAATACTTAAGACGATATTCGTAGAACGATAAGGATTTCAGGCTATTCGACAAGAGAGAAGATAAAAAAAAAAAACGCGAGAGATCCGCAGGATTTAATGCGAACAAGGAATCGAGAGCATTCAAAGATTTCTAGTACGTAAGGTTTCGAAAGATACACACATTATTTAAGAATTAAAAGCGTCTTCTTTGATGAGCGAACGCGTAACTTACCTTTCGATTGAATTGGAGTTGTGTACTTTTGGCGACAAAAAAAAAAGAAAAAAAAAAGAAACATAATATCGTAGATGAAAACGCTATTGTTGATGAAATCATTTTTGAATTTACATTGCGTATAAAAAGAAGATAGAGAACGAAACTTTTACTTGCATGATAGAGCGTGGAGGTAAAGCGCTAATAAAGATAAAATGTTTTTGATTCAAAATCTGGTCTGAGACAAAAACCGAGACATTTTTGAGAGCGGCAAATTCTTGCTCGCACGTGTGTTTCTTCAATTACGACGCGCGTGTATGCCGCGTTAAATATCGCGCGCGTGATGACGCGGTACGTTACACGATTACGCGACGCAAAGATGATGATCGGTCTTGTCAATCATCTTTGTCCAAAAAAAAAAACAATTAAGAAAAAAACAAAAAAAATTGATGTATTGTCACTATATATATATATATATGTATATATATTATATATATGTATATTGATCGATAGACATGACAAATTTAAGACCATTTTAATAATTATCGCTGACGTAAAACAAGAACTATCAAGTTTCTATATTTTTTTATCACTTTTTTTTTCCCCGTTCCTATTATGTTCTACTGTATGACAAAAGTCATCGTCCTTTGATTCGTGAAAAGAGAAGAGATGATGAGTCGCGCACACGTATGGATTCTCGCTCGGATCTTCGGGCGAATGTGAGCGCTTTCGACGTTGAGTCGAGAGCATCCGGACTCGCTCAGCTGAGCTCGCAATCGAATTTTTTTTTTTTTTGATTTCCGTTTGTAATAATTTTTATTAAATGTTTTCTTTTCCTTTTACACGGAATCATACAACAGAGTGGCTGTTACTGATTGCTGCAACGACGGAATCGTCCGTGTTAATCGTTCCGGCAAGCAACAATTCTCTTGTGTTTTCCGATATTTTTAATAAAAAATCATTTTCATAAACACGCATCTTACGTTGTCTCTTATTTTGTCGAGTTTTCCTTCTCCTCTGATTTTCTTTTTCACCTTGAATTTGTTGTCGCAGACGCCGCTTCCGGTGTGTGTGTGTGTGTGTGTGCGTGCGTGCTTCTTATCTTACATTTAAGTCGCAAGCGTTACCGATACCTCGCAAGGCTGCCTTGGATCGTTTATGTCAGAAACGAGGACACTACGGAATTTAGATTTATACGAAACGCGGCAAATCAGTATTGCAATCTTTCTTTTTATTCTTTTTTTTTTTGTTTTTTTTTTGTTTTTGTATTTAACAACAGTTTCTTGTTTTCGTTCAATCACTCTCCCTCTTATCATTGATCATTAGAGATACAGTAATTCTGTAATTATTAAACTTCTATCGAATAGATTCGAATAAGATTCATCTATGTATATGCAGTAAATAATAAGATACAAGCGCGGTTAACGAGAGAGTACAAATAATTAATCGATAGCAATGTCGAATTATATGATATAGAGACAAAAAAAAAAAAAAAGAGAAATTATGACACATGTGGTGAGGTGCTTTCCGAAGCATATTACTATTCGTTGCTATATAGATCACTGTTGCATGCTAAAATAAATAAATTTGTGTATAAAAATATCTATATGAAATAAAGATTATATTTAGTCAAAAAATGAGAGCGTGTGCGTGTACGCATGTATTTCCTTTTGTTTTTTTTTTTTTTTTACGAGGTGACTTGTCTCGAAACGTTTGATCTCTTTCCGTCGCGTGCCGTGTGCAATTTATTGCAAAACGTAATTTTATCAGTTACAATTAATTGGCAATTTTGTTTTCGTCGTTAAATTATGGCGCTCGCCTCCGCGTGCTCGCGCGGGCTGAAGCGCACACGCGTTTTGCCAAACACGGCGTTGAATCTGGACCGAAAGCCCTGATGAACGCTTCGTTGCGCCAATCCCGCACATTCCTTCGCTATCGCGGACGTGTCCCCCTCGTACTCGCTACGGATTCTGTCCAAAGCTGCGATATAAAAAGCGATTAGCTCGCGGTGCATCGTAACTATTTTTGTTTTAAAATGTTGCATCGCTAACATTGCGCATTTCTACGCAATCCGCTTGTTTCTTGTAAACGAGTAATATTCCTAAAATTTTAGATAGCAAAAGTTAAAATTTTTCTTCCACTTGTGTAATTCCCAAAAATCTTAACGTTGATTTATGAGCTTTTCTATGTTCAACTTTTTTGTTAATTGAATTACGCAGAAAGTTTCTATTCCAAGCTTCTGCTTTTTCTCTAACTCGTGTCTTTACCTTTCTGCAGATCCATCTCGTCCATCTCCTTGTTGCTGATCTTCGACAGTTCGCTCCGAAAACTCTTGGTTATCTTCTTGCGAATGTAATCGGCCTCGATCTCCTGCTTCGTTCTCGGCACGCGAAAGCGCACGCAGCAACAGAGTCCGACGACGATGCTCAGCAGAACAGCGAGAACGATGCCGGCGAGCTGCCAGACGCGAACCCCCGAAAACGTTTCTTTCTCCAGCCACTGCTGCACCGCGTCCTCCATCTTCGCGGAGTCTTCGTTCGGCGGACAGGGCGAGCTGCTCGAGATCGTCGGGAACGTCGTTTTAATCTCCATTACGCTGATGACGATAAAATTCCCTCGAGTCCTGTTCGTCCAAATCCTCTAGGCGATTTTCCAACTATTTGCAACTATTAGCTGCGCAAAGTGTTATCGTCGAAAAGGAATCGAATGTCACGTGTCAGAAGTGCGTAGCTATTCCTGAGAGACGACTTCCCAGCGAGGGAAGACCTCCTCCCCGACGCGGTGAGGTAGGCTTGGGTGTGGTTTGCTTAATTGAACGACGTGTTCCCGACACTCCCTATTTTACGCCGTCCGCTTGATTACAGATCAATAACATGACGAAGGTGTGCACAGAAGGTGTAACCTTGCAAATTGTTAATGCTGTTTTTTTTTATTCATCACTCTCATATGATATAATTAATTAGTACAATAATTAAGTGGAGACGATAAAAACATCGAAAAGGGGAAAGATTGTATCAATTTAGCGCGCGGTTTATCTGTTGCGATAAATTTTATCGAGCTAGAAAATGCGGAAAGTAATTATTAGTAAATTGGTTTTTTCTTTTTTAATTAATATTTCTGGCTTAAATATGTGTATAGTAGTATGAAACTTTTTGTGACAATCCGAAATCACAGATACGATAGACTAAAAAAGTTTACGTTTACCTCAATCGTTTACCTCTCACGATTTTTGTTCGTATTACTTAACGATATTATCTATTTTTGTTTTGTTTTTTTTTATGCGTTGTGTTCGATCAAAACGTCAGATGTAACGTGTGACAATTTCGTCGTTAGAAGTAACAAGCTACGTCGTGTGTGTGTGTGTACATAATGGAATGCAAGTTTCTCGTTAAAAATTCAGCCAGTTGTGGTGTGTTTATAATTTTAATTCTAAATCGCTGTAAAAAAAATTGACAGAACGTTTTCGCGACGAAAGCGACATTCACGATAACGATAATTTTCCCGATAAAAGTAGCAACTGTCAACGTAATCGGTGGAAGCGTATACGTCATCCGAGTGTTGTTCCTGTTGTAAATCGAAATTATCATCGCGTTGAGCGAGATAACGATGAACTTGCTCTCTCAACGCGGCGTTACGTCGTTCGTAAGTGTACAGCGTTCGACAAACAGGTTAAAAAAAAAGAAAAAAAACTCAGAAATCTCCAAATTCCGCTCATCTCGTCGAAAACGCGCGAGGCAAAGGACGCCTCTCGCGAAAGACTCTCCTTTACGAGTCGGTTGTTTCCGATCGTGCTATAGTCGCGCAATTTCTCGTTCTGTCTTCTTAAAAACAGGTTAGCACTCTTGATTCCTCGGCGCGTTCACTCTTTCCTAATAAATGTCCGTCCTCTGTAAACAAAAAAAAATGTAAATCTAATATTTAATTTATATCTAAGCCCAAAATCAATACAAAACTCTTGCAATTTTTATTCGTTTTTTTTTTTTTTTTTTAATAAGTTTTTCGATCGAAACTTACGTAATAGTCTTTTTCTCAGTGTTCTTGGACTGAGACCTCGCTCTATTCAGAACTTTGAGGAAGTCTGTCGTTTTGGTGCGCATTCTCGAGTGAATGTAAACCTTGCTGCACTTAATGTGATAGTGCAAGTAGTTCCTAAACATGTGTATCAAGTCGATGGTGTTGTCGCGAGCGTCTCTATTGGTGTGACGTGGAAACAGCACTGCAAAAATAGAAATTAATATCAATAATTCGTCAACGTGCAAGAAACTCGGCGAAGTTCAACGAGTTGAAGAGAGTGCAACAGTCTTTCTCTTTACCGAACGTAATGTAGCCAATGCAGTCTCCGACCGCCGCCTCAGAATCTTGCAGTTCTAACGGTGGCTCGCGATGGTTGAATAACACTTGTGGCGCGGTATGGCTGGCTCGCCTGCCTTCCTTCAATTCCTGAAGGAACAATTTGCCTATCACCATATCGTCCTCGTCCTTGAATATCGTGCTAAACACTACTGTGACTCTGTCGCTCTTAGCCTCCACGTACCTTAAAGACAAAATAAAGAAAATAGCGATTAATAAGCAATTTAGTTAGTCTGCACACACAAACACATTTCTTACATTGTTTCTTCATCTCGATACTGAATAACAGCTCTCTTTTGCACAGGTCCGTCTGGAGAATCGCAATATCCTTCCTGGAAGTCGAAATATTTTTCAAAGACACTGGCGAAGCAATGCCTCTTCAACAAGGCCACTTTCCTCACTAATGCTTCCCAATCCTCCGGCAATTTCTCTAAATCTATGAGCACCGACACGTTATAACCTGCGGAAATATAATAAAATAAATTAAAATCTGTCATTTGTTTTTTTTTTTTTAATCCAAAGTGTGAAAATTATGTAAGAACTTCTAGTCAAATTTCTAACCGCTTTCTGGTGCAATAAAATGAGACCCGTATTCTCGTTTGAGCAGCTCATCCGCACCATATTCTTGCAATTGTTTATAAAATTTGAGCAGAATACTTATCTGCAACAAAAATATGAGTAATATCATCACGGTGTTACATAAACGCTACACAGATTGTTCGTGAAATATATTGATTTACCCTAAGCTTTGACTTGTCTCCACTCAAGTTGGAGATGTGAAACAACACCCCATCAAAATCTGCTATGACAACATCTGTGGACTCCTGCTTGTGTCTATACAAACAAAACATATATTGATTAAAAAACAAAAACAATACTAACAGCAAGGTAGTCTTTGGGAAAATTTTAATAAGTGCGACGCAAAAATTCTTTATAAATAATAAAATTTGACGTGAGTTAAAAAAAGAATCCTTCTCTGTCACGTGAGAAATGTCAAAAAGCACATGTGGAAGAAAATGATCGAAAAGTTGGAAAAATATAAGAGTGCGGTGAAAAATAAGTAACGAGCTTATCTCTCGAGAATTTTTCCGAGAAAGATAATTCAACGGACACCGCCCCGGCGCCACATCTTCCGAAACGAGGAGGTTACAAAGATAAGACGGACGGCTTTGAGAATTTGAGAAAATCATTTAAAATCACACATTTAAAAATCGCTCACCCCGACAGAGCATTCTTGATTTTGCTCGTTAAAGTTTCCTCGAGTATCCTGTTGTGTATTTCAAGCAGGATCATGATTATGTGCGTTCACTAGGAATCACGGTTAGGGATGGGCGACGTTCGATTAATTGATCGATGTTATTCTCGTCGAGGATTCGAGAGATCGATATCTCGATGTGTGTTATTACCGCGATCTGAGCCAGTCTGACCACACAACTTCCGCTTGTTTTCTAGGGGGTTTCTTTGTTCGTTTGAAGATTCGATACTTCGAGAATCGCAATATCGCGCTTCGATACGTCCGGAATTAGCGGGCAGTCATCATGGCCAACGTCGCGGCGCGACGGAATCGCGTTCGAATCGTCTCGTTTTTTTTCGCGATTCTTATCGTTCCGCGCGCTTAATAGGTATCGAGCACTTGTGTCATAAGACATCGAACGTTCGCAACAATACGCGACGTATTGTTTAATCGACGAGAGAAAGCGTCGAGATACGAGCGAAAAACGAATTGGCCGAATCCGCGTGCACACCGCGATGAAACAGATCATTTCGTTGCACGCGTCGCTGCAACGCGCAAACAATTTACGCGTGTTTCGTGAGTGAAAAACAAGAAAAGAAGGATTGCGAACACATCTCTCCGAACGACGTCGAAGAGGGAAGTTTGCGAAGCAAGCAGTTGAAATCCTGGTGTGTCCAGTACGAACACGAAGAAAGATATGGGGGCACAATCAGGTATGTTTTTTTTAGATTATATCATTAGCTGCTATATCTGTATTAGCTGGTATTTATATTAAATAATATCGAAATACACAACATCTATCACGTCACATTTTTTTATTTGAACTATATAAAAAATATACAAAATGTAACCGTGCACCTAAGAAAAGTTGAAATGTTTTTTTTTCTTTAACACGCGCTTGTTAACGCTTGTATTAAAATTCGTTTGTTTACAAGCGGTGTCGAAGCAGATCGATTTTTTTATCATTACGAGCACTAAGTGTGAAAGTAGTCTTTGGAAATTTAGAGACTGATGTCAAGTGGACCGTTAGCTCAGTTGGTCAGAGCATTTGAACTTAATTCAAATCAAAGGTCGAGGGTTCGATCCCCTCACGGTCCATTGTTTTTATTTTTTTTTATTTTTTTTTGCAATTTTTCTCAAATTCTGTACTGTCCGATACGAATACGAAGAAAGCACAATCAAGTATATTTTTTAAATTATCATTAGCTGCTATTTGTATTAAATAATACAATCAAAATACATCTATCATGTAACATTTTTCTATTTGAACAACAAAAAATATACAAAATGTAACCGTGCACCTAAGAAAAGTTGAAATGTTATTTCAAATACGCGTTTTATGTCAAAATTCGTTTAAAAGCGGTGTCGAGGCAGATCGATTTTCTTATCATTGCGAGTACTAAGTGTGAAAGTAAGTAATTTTTGAAAATTTAGATACCGATGTCGCAATGGACCGTTAGCTCAGTTGGTCAGAGCATTTGGACTTAATCTGAACCAAAGGTCGGGGGTTCGATCCCCTCACGGTCCATTATCATTTTTTTTTTTGTGTTTTGCAATTTTTCTCAAATTCTGTATCAGTTACAAATTTAATTCTCTTTATTTACCGTTTGAAAAAAACATTTTTTGATCTGTATGTATCTGCAAATACAGATCGTAAAACTTTTTATTTTATAATAAATAAATGTATTTAATAACGGTAAATAAATGGAATTACACTCACGGTTGATACAAAAAATGGTAAAACTGACAAAATGAAGAAAAAAAAAAATAATGGACCATGAGGGGATCGAACCCACGACCTTCGGCTTCAAGCAAGTCCGATGCTCTGACCAACTGAGCTAACGGTCCGTTGTGATATCGATTAGTTTTTCTGAGGATTACTTTGCACACATTACAGAATTTGACGTTTATAACATGTGAGAAAGAAAAAAAGAGAAAAAAAGAGGATAAAATAAACTGTGTAGATTGTTTTAAATTTTATTAAAACAAAATATATATGTATATATAGTTTTTCTTACAAATTCTTAATAAACAATGCAAACTAAACAGAAAAAAGAAGAACAAATGTTGAAAAATTATTTATTTAAGTACAAAAAAAGTTTTTTTATTCATAGATAACTCGAATGTAATTCAATAACATTTATAAGATTGTAAGAAATTATTATATTACATAATTATATTGCTTCTACATATGTATATACATATATATATA
>NW_018020703.1:32716-43299 GCF_002006095.1 Pseudomyrmex gracilis
ATATATATATATATATATATATATATATATATATAATTATATTTTATTGCTATTGTCGATTCAGATAACAATATGTACAAAACTTATCGTACAATCAATAAGACATACAATATCAACTATCAACCAAGTACCCAGCCCAGTATTTCTGACAACGAGTGCTTGTCCAGAAAATCGTTGAGCATTTCGGTAATAATAGAGTTAAGTTTTTCCGTGATCACGTCTTGGTAATCCTGAATGAAATCGGGCGCTAAGTCAGAAATTATGGTACTCACTAATTTGGACAATTCTTCGTCGTCGAAGAGGCCTGTTGCTTGAAACTGCACAAATAATAGAAACATACTCATAGCAAAGTAAAACGAAAATATTTTCTCAGACAATTTCTGAATAGAAAATCATCGATTAAAAATTCGAGAAAAATATTAACAGATAATAGAATATTTTATAAAGCGACTTAAACGAGCGTGTCACCTTATAGACATCAAAGTTAGTTAAAGAGTAAAATTATGTTCATTCAAGGTACTATTCTTGCAATTAAATAATCTGCAAATTCTTTCTTCTTCCTTCTGTTTTGCAAAACTTATCTCTTACATGAAAATTCGTTGAGAATTAAAAAAACATCTTACTTACATCTAATAATCTCAAGGAAAGACCTGTTGTTATCTCCTTCACTTTGAGATATCCGTCCTTCAATGAAAATTCAATATCCAATTCGAAAGCGAAGTCACGCACGGATGCTCTGAAAGCAGAATGTTTATGTATCTTTAGCAATTTTGTGACTTAATATTTTGACGACATTTTTGATGTTTTCGTTTGTATTCGCTTGATGTGTCAAGAATTCTAAAATCAACGACGCACATTATGTCGATTTCGAACAAAAATAAGTCACTCACTTTATCAAACCCTCGCCGTAGATCTGGAAAATATCAGCTTTGGCTTTCAATTCGTACTCGGTGTTCGCTATTATCAACGGCAACGATATATTCAGGACGAGTTTAAATTTTCCTATGTTAAAATCGCCTTCAATCAAGTCGAAGTCGGACAGACCGTCCACCCTGGCGTTCCTGAGAGTCGCGTTCAAGCTGAAATCGTGCCAGAAATATAAAGATAACAAATTTCTTTCAATTTATTAACGGTATCTTGTATATTTGCTGACGTTCTGTTTGTGTTCTAATTCGACGATAAATAGAGAACAGTCCATATGCAAAGAATAAAAAAAAAATATATATATATATACATATAATATATATTTGACTAAAAATAATTTTCTGTCGAGAAAGAGAGAGTGCGTGTCAGGATATTCTAAAATCACAAAAACATCCGTTTGTTTTTCGTTCCTTTTACATTTGTAAAAATGAAATTTGCAAGTATCATTTAAATTTGCATTAGTCAAAACGACACGTACCTTAGTCCCTTTTCGTCGAGTTTAATCGGCAATTCGTCTACAACGAGCGGATCGAGGACCGGAATTCCTAGCGAGTCATTTCCGGTCTTCATTATGCTCTTTATCTTGTCGACGAAGCTTGACAAATCGATGTACTCTGCGGACAAAAATCAAACTTGCTGACGTGTGTGTAATCGCTATATAGTTGATAGTAAAACAGAGAAATATTTTTTACAAATATATCTAATAAAATAATATAGCGCACAAAAGCACACATTACTGCAATTAGATAAATTAAGATGCACAATCGTGATATATCTTACTTTCGTTAGATGAGTGAATTACGTGCGAACAAGCGTGGCCGCAGACCATCAAGAGGATCGCAAACGTCACGAAATTCATGTTTCTGAACAAAGTGAACAAAGTCATTGATTACTTTGACTTAATTAAAACACTGTGTTTAATTTAATTATTTAATTTTCTTGAAGATGATCGAGAAAGTTTAAGATATATCTTTCATTGTAAAATATGCAATTGTCGTCGTCACTGATCAATTGCAAGTTACACGTTGCGTGAGAAGATTTGCTTCTGTTTGTCTCTCAAAAATATTACACAAAAATTATCAAATTGAATCCTTGCGTGTAACGCGTGTGCGTACGCGCGTGTTACTCGACAGAAAAGAAGCGAAACAGAAAAACTCTCGTAAAGTTTTACATCAATTTTTGCGAAGTAAATTTATAATACATATTGCACACTTTTTTGATGGATACACGTGGATATTTTCTTGTTTGCGGAGAAAAATACGATATACGTTTGATTACCGTACGAGTTGTCGTCGCGAGTCGGTTCACGTTACCTTTTTTCTGCCTGTAGGTTTTGCAACTTATTTACAATATCGCAAGACTTGTTCAAGTTAAAAAAAAAATGACGAAGATCAAAACTGCGAGTTGATTGTGAAGCTCGTGCGACGAATATATATAAATATAGATCTTGTGGACATTGGAATTTCTTATCGAATATGTAAGCACACCAGTTCGACCTCGCCCAATCATTTTAAAGAGATTGAATTGATCTCGATTAAAAAACGCACGTGAGATATAGATTTTTCTTTGTTATCTACAACAGACTTTACATTTTATTGTTTATCTGCTCTCGCGTGACCGCATTTTTGTGTTGTTTGTTTGTTCTAACAACATGTAAATCAATCTTGCGTTTGGAGAATCACGTTATCAACGAAAAGAGATTAGTTGTTGTTTTTCTTTAAAGAATTATTTTATTCAAATTGTTGTTTTTCTTTCAAGAATTTATTATAATTTGAAAACAAAATCTGCGTCTTATTGAGTAACATTGAAAACAAAGATTAGATTACGAAGCGTCTCGTGTCGAGCAACTTCTAACGCAATTAGTGGCACAGTGTCAGAACGAGATAAGAGTGTTGTAAACACGTAGGAACTTGAAAAGAGAACTTTCTTATTTTTTCTCGTTTTCTCATCACTGATCTTTCTAAGAGTTTGAGTGTCACATATGTTTAGGTTGGCAAAAATTTAGCGAACAAATAAGACAAAAAAAAAAAAAGGAAGAAGACGCACAAATATTCTCATAAAGCGAGTTGACTTAAAATAATGACACATGTCGCGTACTCCAGATTAAATGATAACGCAGTTGTGACACTTGGAAATATCAAAAATCAATTCCAAGAAATCTTTCAATGTTTTATCAGACAAAAATGCGTTGAGTTTATCTGTTATAACAAAATTTAGATTTTTCGCAATCAAATCTTGATAATCGTAAATCAGCTGTGGCACCATATCGGACGTTACGGCGCTCAACAATACGGACAGTTCGTCGTGATCGAACAGGCCCGTTAAGCGAAACTGCGAACAATAAAAAAAAAAAACTAAATCTACGAAAAAGAAGAAAAGATAAATAAATCGTTAACGCAAAGCTATTAATAATAAAACGCAACTTGAATAACTAGCAAATCACAGAAAAAAGCAGAGAATATAACTTATGCTGTGTCAATAAATAAAGCTGTGTGCTTCCAGTTCTAGCTACAAAACTCTTACGAATACATCAAGATTCATAGCCTCTGGGGATATACTTACATTCAATGCTTTCAAAAAAACGCTCGTTTTCACTTTTTTCACTTTGAGATATCGGTTGTTCAATGCAAAGTGAATTTCCGCTTCGCAAGTCAAATCGTGTGCGGACATTCTGAAAATGAAATATATTTGCGTTTTCAGTTTTATAACTTTTCTTCTTTCTCTCTCTCTCTCTCTCTCTCTCTTTCTTTCTAATTGGGTTCTTGTATTTTTTAATTATTAAAAGAGCGTTGTATAAATACATTTGATGATGAAAAAAATAAAATTATCTCGTTTGAAAAGAGGTTTCGTCGAAAAATCTGCGCAATCTCGCTTTCGAGATGGTAAAAAAAATAAAAAAAATAAAAAAATAAAAATAAAAATACAATTCGCGCAGATTGATATATAAATTCTGTTACGATTTAATAACGCGTATTATTGCGGTTGACATTGCCCGATAAAGCCGCGAAAGCGGGTGAATGAGAAAACGGCTGATTCATTGTCAGTCATCTGAGCTTTCGCTTTTTCACGTGTGTATATTTCAAACATTGCGCGTATTTAAATATGAACGGAGCGAAACGGAAAGCTGTCATCCTCCGCCAGACGATGAAGCGCGGATGACCCAGAAACAATTATAAAAATAATAAGAACGTTAATGCATAAAATATTAATGTACAAATCATCAATATTTACATATGTGTGTACGTAAAACATGTAAACATTTGATTAAGATTTTATCAGTAAACAATCTGTAAATCGCAAAGTATCGATTTTGTCGAAATTGATATGTTGATTTCGATGATTCTCAAAAAAAAAAAAAAAAAACAAACAAACAAAATGCACTCACTTAATTTCTCCGTTTCCGTAGACATCAAAGTAAGTAAAGGCTTTGCCTTTCACGTCGTAATTAGTTCTGGCGGATATCAACGGCCACGAGAGGTTCATGTAGAATTTTAATCCGAATATGTTGAAATTACCGCCGTTGACATTGTACTCGGATAAACCTCTCGCGTCGACGTCTTTGAAAAGCACGTCCAAGCTGAGAAAAACGTAAAGAAATCGTCAAGCAAAAATATGAAATAAAATCGCTGCGTCGTTCTTTTGCGCGACATCAAGAAATATTAAAACATTAATTTACGAGCTAAAGAATTCTGACGACAATTATTGAAATTTTGGAAAAGTAGCAACAAATGTATTGTTTCAAAATGTGTTATACGCACTTTATCACATCCTGATCGATTTTAATCGGCACTTTCTCCGCGGCAAACGGATCGAGAATCGGAATTCCGAGAGACTCGTTTCCCGTCTTCAATATTGACTTCAAATTCTCGAGGAAATCTTCGAACTTGTTACGTTTCTGCGTCAATATGTACTCGGCTGCAAACACAACTCTTGAGTAAAATGTAATTACACAGTATAGTGTGGAATAAAAAATTGTAACAAAAATTGTAGGGAAACTAAAACACACACAAATGTCGCACAAATATTATCGGTTTTACGAGAGAAAATAATAAATCAGAGACGAAAATTAATTGTTTATAAAGATAAAAGAGACCGAAATTTTTTTCTCTCTATTTCTCAAAATAAATTTTCGCGCAAAAATTTACTTAAAAATGAAGATGTAGCAGGCGGTCGGGAAAGACAAAACCCATGTAAAAAACGACATATTTTTAAGAAAATATATCACCCGACACACATTGTCAGAGAGTGTTATATAGATATATATCTACTTACAATAACCATTTATCTCAATCGCCGAAACGTGGCAACAGATCAGGATAAGTCCGAGCGCCAGACGGTTCATTTTTCCGCGCAAAGTAGAAAACACGATCGATTCGACTTCTTCTCTCGAAAGGAAAAAGAGAGAATATAAAAGAGAGAGGTCAAGATATCTTCCTTAAATCTGACAAATCCTCCATTGCCGCTATCGCGATTTGTTACGAGTGATTGATGCGAAGAGATTTAAAACTTTTCAACAACGCGAAGATTTAAAATCTTTGTTTGAAATCGGAGAAAGACGCGGTGCAAATCTCAATATTAATAAAAAACAATTGAACAATTTACACAAATATCAAATAACTTTTAATCGATCGACGCTGCAATTGATGCAATCACAATTAAAGTTTGATCATTTTGAGATACTTACTAGTCGCAAAAGAGAGAGAGAGAGTTTAAACAACACACACACACACACACACGATGCTGCTAATTACGTGCGAGTTTGCGTCGTTTCTGCAATTGTGCGACTAACGTACGATAAAATAATCGCGCGCCGGCACAGCTCAATAATTAAAACAATTGTTCGAGCACAGCCATATATAGATTCTCGATATCCGAATTCACAGTTTACATTAAGATCTCTTATCAGTTACGACATATCGCCTGAGTTGACTGATTTATCAGAACAAACAAAAATTAAGCTATGACATATATAAAGCGCTGTTTTCCAAAATAATTGCTGTATAAAAGAAGTATATAATTTTTTTCTATTTGCACAGCAATTTATCTGCGCTAGTTTATCTACAAAAGATAAAAAAAAACACACATTCGTGTACAATTGGCAACAAATAAATGAAGTTTGCTCGGATGTATTTTATTTTTGCCAAGACTCTCACGTGTGTGTGTGTGTGTGTGTGTGTGTGTGTGTGTGTGTGTGTGTGTGTCTTTTGTCAAGACGCGAGAGATTAGATTTAGATTTGCGAAGTATAATATTGCATTGTAATTCGTGACACGTGTGAAATTGGGGAAAAAATTGAGATTCTTCTGTTTGTCGAAATTTTATATCGCACCCGAACGTGCGCGCACGTGGCGCGCGAACGCACACATTTGTCGGGCGACACGCGCGGATGCGCAATATTTTATATTATCGAATAAATTTTCAGATTTTCAAATATATAGATTTACGATATATACATACATGTGTATATATGTATATATATGTATATTCGCCGCTGTGCGCACCGCGAATAAACGCCAAGAGGATTAAATATCAGCGGCGAAATTAAAGGGACGCAAAGAGAGACTTATTAAATTTAATTCTTTCTCTCGCACACAAAAAAATGTTTTTCCAGCGAAATTGAAATATAATACGATTGAACGTAGTTTGGAACGTAGTTTTTTGAAGCGAGTTTTTAAAAACAATTATAAGCAATAATTTATTATTGTTTGCAACAGTACGATTTATTTGTGTGCAAATTTCTTTTCTATCGTCGTGTGCTATTTATACACACAGAGAAGAGACAGTGGTTGTGATATAACAGTACAATTATCTCTCTCGTACTATTACACACAGCTGTGTAATAAAGCACCCTCGAAATATGCTTCGTGTTCTGAATTCTCCGCCATTCTAACAGGTTAGAACAGAGCGACGACGTAACGAGAGCAAGCGAGCGAGTAAGCGAGCTGGCGAGCGAGCGAGCAAGCGAACGAACGAACGAAAACGACCGGCTGACGGGGTGGCAGCAGGAGGGTTGTAGGTGCTCGGTGGCTGATGGCGAAGCGACGGCGGCGGNATTACTCATACTACGGAGAATATAAAACGTGCGTTTTTCTCACCGCAACGGCGATCTACGCGCGGCGACGGCGGCGGCGGCGGCGGTGGCGGCTGCTACGGTGGCGGGGGTGCGTGTCGGGGTTGCGAGAGGAGGGATGCCAGGCCGCCCGCCGGTTCACCCTCACTAACCCGCGGCTCGCTCGACTCTTCAGTGCGGCCTGAACGGTTAACCGGCCTACTTCTCTCTTTTTCTGTGCTGCGCCGTTTTCGTCCTGCCGTTCTGTCAGCCCTCGCTGCTACCGCCGTCGTCGTCGTCGTCGTCGTCGTCGCCGTCGTCGTCGTCGTCGTCGACGCGACGTTGCATCACACTGTCATCCGTCATCGGAGTCATCCTCTCTCGATCTCGTCGTTGAGACAACGCGAGAGGAAACGCAGAACAAGAAACCCCCAGAAAGGATTCTCTGTTCCTGTCTGTCTTTCTCACTCTTTCTCTCTCTGTCTGTATCTTTCTCTCTCTCTCTCTATCTCTTCCTCTTTCTCTTTCACCCCCTTTTGTCTGCGAGACTCGCAGCCTCCGTAATACAGCAGTTCGCCAGTGCGGACGACCGGCCTAAAGGAGGAAAGAAGAGAACTCTAAGGGTGATTTTTGCCATGTATCGGTGGTGATTCGGACTGTGATCTCGATATCGCACCTCTTGCGAACGAGCGACGAATTAGTTCGTGGAGAGTTACGTACTCTCGGGGATTGCACCCTCGCGCTCTCTTTCTCTCTCTCTCTCTCTCTCTCATTCACACTATCTCTCTCTCTTTTTTTCTCTCTCTTTTCCCCTTTCTCTCTTCGCTCTTTCTCTTTCTTTCTCTCTTGTCGGCTGACGACGACGTTTCGCCAACGGACGACGACGAACGGATGCTACCCCGCACCGCCGCGGGAAGCCGTAAGTGTGTCTCTCTCTCTCTCTCTCTCTCTCTCTCTCTCTCTCTTTCTCTCTCTCTCTCTCTTTCTCTCTCTCTCTTTCTTTCTCTCTCTCTCTCTCTCTCCTGTGCTGTATACTCTGAAGATCGATTTCTCTCTCTCTCTCTTTCTCTTTCTATTTCTCTCTCACTCTCCGTCTCTCGCTCTCTCTCTCTCTCTCTTTCTTTTTTACTCGCTCACTCTTTTTCTCTCTTCTTCTCTCACTCTTCTTTTTTTATCTGCAGCCTCACGTAAAGTACGTTTTTCGCTTCCACGCACCGCAATCGCTCTCTCCTTCTCTTGTTTTTCTTATACTTAGTTTGCCAGTATGTTTTATCCTCTTCGCTTTCTCGTATTACGCTTTCGCGTTGTCCTCTCTCTCTCTCTCTCTCTCTCTCTCTCTCTCTCTCTTTCCTCACGGTCTCTGCGAAACGCGACGCAGAAAGCCGCGGTCGCGACGTCGGTATAGCGTGGTGAGCTCTCCGCCGGGAGCTGTGTGGATCTGCGTGGGGTTGCGTAGTACGAACAGCAGGGTCGGCCTGATGACGGCTGGCTCTCGGAGCGTTCGCAATTGAAATCCGAAAAACTGCCCGGCGAGAGACCGAACTCGAATTTTTTTTTCGGTTGCGCAAAACGTCGTTGTTTATCAATTTCTCATCACGCTTGATCTCGATCTTCTCTTCTGTCCCGCGATCGAAAATCGCGCGATCGAACGCTATAGTTCGGCTTTTTCCGCAAAGTTCCGCGGCGGAGATTATTGTTCGCTCTGTCGAACGCTCGTCGAAATCGCAACGAGATTTCCGCTCTACGTAAAGGAAAAAAAAATCAACATCTGTACAATTTGCAAGCGCGCGTAATTATGTGTTCGGTACGTTTTACCGTAGATTGCAGGTTGCGGAATGTAATAGCGCACTTTCAGAGAATAACAGTGTAAGGATGGTGCATGTGTTTGACCGCGATAGTTAACAGCGACCACCTACTTTTTTTTTCCCTCTCCTCCCCCCTCTCTCAATGTATAATCCGAGCTTTCTTTTCACACAGCCGTCATTTCCTTCTCCGCGAAATCGCGGAGATCTCGTTTTTGCTCGAGTTTTTGTACGAAAATAACACATCTCGACGAATTTTTTCGTGATTGCTCTTTCGAGAGAGAAAAGCGTGCAATCTCGTGTCATTTCTTCTAGTTTTATTCTCTAACGTATATATATATATATATATATACATATAAAAAAAGGGGGAGGGAAGGTTTATATAGTTTCAGCGCACCCCGCGCTCCTCCGCGCGATTCGTGCTTTTCGCAAACTTTTTTTTTTTTCTTTTTGTTCACGTGCGCAGCGCACTCGATAACGTGTCGATTAAAGCCCGCACCATTATCTCTACCTCCCCTTCGCTCTCCCCCATATTCCTCCCCCGTTCCTCACCCGTCGTTGTGGAATAATTAACCGCTATGCAGCTACATAGCGTACCGCGAAACGACGCGACAATCGATTTTAGGTCACGATCGTTCGCCCGTAATCCGATTAGTTTCTGCAACAGAAACGATGAGCGAAGACGATCGCCGATAAACAATGAACGCGTTAACGCGATAAAGAGAGAGAGCGGACATCAACAAAATATATACATATATACATATCCGGAGTATTCCGCGCGCGCGCGCGTAGCGAGAAAGCTTTAATTTCGAGTGCTTTTGAGGAGAAAACAGCATCAAAAACGAACGAGAAACGTTTTGCCGTTTTTTTCTTTGTTTCATTTGCTCACGAGATACACCGCGTTTGTAAACGCGACACACGTTCTTTTGAGCTCAAAGTCCGTCTGTGGACGTACGTAACTCTGATATTAGCAAAACAAAATTTACGTAGTGACTGCGTAATCGCGATGCACACACAAATCTCTCTCTCTCTCACAATAAAACCAGCAGATATATGCAGATATCGAGATATCTGAATCTATTGACAAATATGGCTTCCGACAGCACGCTTGTCAAACGGACATCGGACTATCGGATAAAAATTAAACGGAGGCGAACGATACTTTGTTTCGCACAAATCGACTTGTTGTAGGCTTGTTGTTTGTCGTTCGCCGCTGTAACGACATTTTTCGCCAATGTCGTCGGCGAGATTAACTGTTTTTAAGAAAACAGTTTTCTCGATTAGGCGCGAACCGAGTTTTTAATTTCCTGTCAATTTGCGCGCGGCAGTTTGCACGCGCGCGCGCGCGCGCGAAAATGTGCAACGACATAACGAGAGGTTCCGTGTGTTTTCGACCGAAAAAGAAAACAAAAAACGGGAACACGAGCGAGTCTAGGACGCGAGAAATTTATTTAAGCGACACCGAAAAAGAGAGAAACGCGTCGTCTCGTTTTCTTGCGCCGCACGCGTCCGTAAATACTTTAATACATTACTTCGATCGTGTCCTGCTATTATTTACCAACACACATTCGCTCCACCCCGAGCCACCCTCTATTTATATCCGAAGTTATAACCAGCCCGGGATAAAAACCGGGATAATGCGAGTCTTCTCTCGCGTCGTGACGTTCAAATTCGATCGTTGAACGGGGGAATTCGATCCTGCGTGTGTAAAATACGAGTTGACGGGGATGAGAATCCTCATCGGGACGAGGATAAAAAAAAAAAAAAAAAAAAAAAAAGGATACAAGGCAGGGGGGGGGGAGAAAGGGAA